>NC_133327.1:381949187-382141687 GCF_042186555.1 Aquarana catesbeiana
ACGGCAGTCGCGTCCAGGTATCCAGGCAACCAGAGGGGGCCGGGCCTGCCGCGCAGACTCCTCGTCCCCCAGTGGACAAAGCATCCAACAGCGCAGGGAGGGGGGGAGGAAAAAGGAGGCGGTGACGTCTCGAGCACCCCAGCCAATTAGGGATGCAGGGAGGTCCAACGCCTGGACCTCGCCCCTCCAAGACAGCCGGTGGATGTCCGTCCACAGGGAGAAACGGGGGAGAGAAGGACAGCGCAAGCACGTCCGCGTCATCATGGCAGTCAAGGAGTACCAGATGCGCCACCATCTACAGACAAGAGGCATAGTAGATGTGGCGCTTGGCGGCCGCACATTGCCCCTAGTGGCGCCACCTGAGTACTGCAGAAGGAGGATAAGCCCATGATGATAAAACAGCCTCCATAATGTATCTGTAGAAGAAATAAAGATATGCGAATAAACAAATAATATAAAAAAAGTTTCTATTCACATAGGTATGAATATAGAAAACCGGCATCAAAGGATCATAACAACAATTGAGTGAAAAGGAAAAGGGGGGCGAAAGGTTAAGGGCAATAACAAAGTATACAGTATATAAAAGTACATTATGTTTAAATTGGTACTTCTAGAAAGTGTATAAATTGGTATGTATTAACCTGATATGTATACAGGGGCATACAGGGAATTCTGGGTTAGCCAGAGCCATTGAGTAGGGTTCTAAGGCAGTCTAATTTCAATAAATAGATGGAGACAGTTAAGTGTACATATATATTTTCAATATATTGACGTTGAATATACTTAAATTTAAAGAAATGGTTTGTATGACTGTGCCTCATTGATCCCAGGGGGGAGGGTAGCCCCCAGGCGCTCAATCCATAGTGTTTCTTGTTGGCATACTTTTTTGTCCCACTCTCCACCCCTGGGGTCCGGTGGGATGACTGTTAATGCAATGAATGAAACAAGGGAGGTATTAAATTTGTGATAGAGGTCAAGGTGCCTGCTGACTGCCGTCACCATTTTTCCTTCCCCAGAATAATAGATATGGTCCCTAATTCTACAGCGTAGATGTCTAATGGTCTTCCCTACATAGAATGCGCCGCATTGGCACATCATTAAGTATACCACACCTTTTGTGTCACAGTCTGCATGAAACTTAGGTATAAATTTTTCTCCATTTGGTAGTGTAAAGGAATTACCTTCTTTGATCCATGGGCAAAAAGAACATTTGCCACATTGAGCCATTCCTGATTTAGAATGTTTAAATTTGGGTGTGGCAGAAAAGTGACTTGAAGTTAATTGGTCGCCTAGAGACCTTGTTCGTTTAAATGTGATTTGCGGGAAGGGGCTGATATATTTGTTTAAGATAGGGTCCTCCTGAAGGATCGGCCAATGTTTATTCAATATGTCCCTAAGTTTGTGATGTTGTTGGGAAAATTTAGTGATAAATCTCACTGGAGCACTGGTCAGAACATTTTTCTGTTTAAAAAGTAAAGAATTCCTTGACTGGCGGATGGCTTTGTTGTATGCACTACGTAGTATGGTTTTCTTATAGCCTCTTAATAATAGTCTATGGCGGAGTGCTCGGGCTTGAGCTTTGAATTCCTCTAGGTGTGTACAGTTTCGACGTAATCTGAGATATTGCGCATAAGGAATACTCTTAATAAGCGATCTAGGATGAGCACTACCCGCATGTAGTAGGGTATTTCCTGCCGTTTCTTTTCTGAACAGGGTGGTTGCTAAACAATTATCTTGATCTTTGAAAATAGTTAGGTCTAGGAAGGTTATTTGGTTTACGTGAGTTGAAATAGTAAACTTAAGATTCATCGAATTGTAATTAATTGTCTGGATGAAATCATCCAGCAGCTTACGGGTTCCTGTCCATACTAGGAAAATATCGTCTATATACCTCCGCCATATGAGAATCTGGTCAGTGTATACAGTCAAGTCCTCATGTGAGAAGATGTCACGTTCCCACCCCCCCAGGTACAGATTGGCGTAGGCCGGCGCACAGCATGTGCCCATGGCCACGCCCTGTACCTGGAGGAAGTGGGAATCTTTGAAGCAAAAGTAGTTACGAGTCAGTACAAATTGGAGTAGTTCAAGTATAAATTCACAAAATTCCCAGCTATAGTGGTCTTGTTCCCTTAGAAAGGTGCGTATCGTCCCGATGCCCTGCTCGTGTGGGATGCTGGAGTACAAAGACTCGACATCCAGTGTCACGAGGAGGGCATCGGGAGGGACAGGCAAACCCTCTATTTGTTTCAGCAGATCCAGGGTATCACGTGTATAAGACGGGAGGCTTAATACATGTGGCATTAAAATAGAATCTATAAAACGGCTAGCATGTTCAGAAAGAGAGCCAATACCAGAGACGATTGGTCGGCCAGGGGGCAATGTAGGGTGCTTATGTATTTTCGGTAGGGCGTAGAAAGTAGCCTCTTTGGGATTCTTGACATTGAGGTAATTGTAGGTGTCTTGGTCAATTAAGCCCTTTTGGAAGGCTTTGCCAATGGTCTCCAGGTATTCTTGCTTAAATGCTAGAATCTGCGTCTCAGGTAAAAGGCGATAGCAGTATTTGTCCGCTAGAATTTTAGTCACCATAGTTTCATAGTATGTTTTGGTCATCAGGACAATGTTCCCTCCTTTGTCCGCAGGTTTTATTTCTAGGTCTGGTTGATTTTTTAGAGCTAAGATGGCTTGTCTTTGTGAGTAGGAAAGATTTCCTGGGGTTACTGGCATAGTGATTTCTTTTATATCTTTAATGGTTCCAATAAGAAAGGCCCAAATGTGTGCATTTGTAGTTAATTCTGGGAACCGCTGTGATTTGGGTTTGAATTTTTTAATATTGGATGTATGTACAGTAGGTGCTTTTGTCTCTTGTATAGGATTGGAGGGTTCGTTTTCCTCCAGTAGGAGTATAAGGTCTCGGAGAGCTCGAAAATCTTCCATGGAGAAATGTTTAACTTGTTCTGATATCGCCTTATCTTGTTTAGACTGTACTACATCTTTATCGAAGAGAAATTTGTATGTTAGATTACGTGAGAAAAGATAAACATCTTTTATTGTCTCATATTTATCAATATTAGTTGAGGGACAGAAGCTAAGTCCAAGTTTAAGGACCTCGAGTGTCTCCCTATCGAAATGATAGGGTGTTAGGTTAATGACTTCCAAGCCTGAAGTCACGTCGGCATTGTCATGTTCGTAGGTATTTGAAAATTTGTCTGTGTCTGTGGAGTTTGGATATGTGCATCTAGTGTGCTTTGTCTAGTGTTGGGTGCTCGTTGTGTCAACGGTAGAGGGGTACTGGGGGGGTTTATGCCCGTATCCGTTGGACCTGAAGTGTTAGATTGTGTCAAGTTGGGTGTTTGTGGTTGATTATTCAGTATCTGTATTGCTTGTAAGGCAGTTGCTCCTAAATATTTTGGTTGTGCTGGTGGTTTCCCATTAGATTGTGATGTGTGTCCTTTAGTTTGTGAATGTGCTGAAAATCTCGTGTCTACTTTTGGAGGGCGTTTAGAAGAAGGTGTATATGGGTCCCCACCATAATCTCTTTTTTGTGCTGTAGTATTGTTTCGGGAATAATGTTGGTTATGTCTCGGGGCAGAAGATGTTGATCTGAATGAGGAATCTGATTCAGTATCCTCATCGGTAGTCGCATAGTTATTAGTTTTCGTGGCCCGATGATGATTTCTAGAACCCTTGCGTAGCATGGTATTCTGCCAGTGATATGCGAAGCCTTCAGAGAAGGCTAGTCGATCTTTTGATAGTTTATTTTGTTTTTTATAGATGATGTCTTTGGTGATCTTTGTTATGTAATCTTTTGTTTCTTGGACTCGTTTGGAAAAAAGGGTATGTTCCCTAATAGTTTCATTCGATGTTTGTAGTAGAAGGATCTCCTGATCTAATGTATTTAGTTCTGTCTGGTAGTGAAGTATCAGCAGTTTCATTAGTTCCATACTGCATTGAGTCAGTATGTTTTCCCATTTGAGTCTAAAATCTGGGGATGTTACTTGAAAGGAGGGGTAAAGTTGAATCCTGAGGCCTAAAGGGTTAATATTTTCCCGTACATATTTATGTAGGAATTCAATATGCCAGTGCAGATTGGCTTTCTTTTTAAGAACGCGTTTGAGTTTAGCCATATATTGGTTTATACCGATTTCTTGTTCAGTGTCTGTGTTACAATTCGTTTGGATCTCTGTCATATAGCCCAGCCAGCCAGTCCCAATAAACTCCATGATACATACAAATATATATACAATTGATGCTAACTTATTGCTAGATGTACAGAAAAAGGAAAAAAGGGAGAAAGGAGAAACGTAGAGAGATGCTAAATAGGGAGGGAGGGGGAGAGGATAACTCAGGAGTTGTGACCTTAGGTAGGTTAGCCGTGAATTGGGTAGTCATTAGGCAAATTATAGAAAAAAAGGGGTACAGTAGCCACTAAAAAATGCCCGGGTGCTTCCACCCATATTAAATTGAATGAATTATAAACGTATCATCGCATAGTGGTCCTGCGGATACGAAATAGGTTATGTGTGCCACGTCTAATATAAAGTAGTTTGGGAAAACATGAGAGTGTGGGCAGGCACCAAGACTTTATAGGCACAATAAGAATACTTATATCATTAAAAATATTATTTTTATTTCAAAAATGTTGTATTAAAAACGGGGAAAGACAGAAAATAAATAAAAACTGGGTATGACATACATAGTTTACAGAATATGCACTCCATACACAACAAGTAGGTTAGTATAGAAAGGCAACGGAACTACAGGATCAACAAGAGACAGATACAACTTATTGATCTATATAGTTACAGTACATATCGTTGAGTCAAACGCTATGTGATGGTGGTAGTCAAATTCTGTATAAGCTCATAAGCTCGACATGTTACGCGCCTTTATGCGCTTCTTCAGGAGCATAAAATAAGGAAACTGTAATGGATAATACAATATTATCAGAATTTCCAAGACATTTTTGTATGAGTATAATATATACATTTACATATGAGTAAAAAGATAATAAATGGAGGCTGTTTAGAGGGAACACCAGGGGAACATTAGTTCTGCATAAGTCAGGCGGAGAGAAGGCAATGTGGGGACGAATGTAACATAGTACAAGTCTATAGTATGAAATAAGGAGGGTAGATAAATGTGATATAGAAGGGAAGGGAGGGGAGAATAAGGGGGGGGGGGGAGTGGGGAGAGGGGGATGGGTTGGGGGACGGGAAAAAGAGGGGGAAGAAACAAGGGAGGGGAAAGGAAGAAAAGCAAAAGAGGGGGGGGGGTTATTTAATAACAGATGAACTGTAGATAATATATGTAGTAGATAAAATCTATATATATATATATATATATATATATATATATATATATATATATATATATATATATATATAATTCCTAGTATATCATAGTGGAAATAACATATCTATTAAAAGGTATCTTATTGGGGTAAAATTGCACTTACCCTAGTCAGTGTAGAGACTATAATTTAGGAAGGAGGGGAGGTAGAAAGCAAAACCACAACCATCTCCTTAGTAGATAAAGGTAATTCCCAGCATTTTATTGAGTAGAGCAGGGGAAGAAAAGAAGAAAGCTGTCGGTCAGGGACAGACTTGTAAATTTCATCAAGGTATATGGGCGTTATGGTTCCTTAGGAAGCTATGCGGTTCAACCCCCAGTCTTGCTGAGTCTGTTAGGTAGGTAAAAGAGTGATCATATGAGATAAAGCCTGAACTGGGTAAAATCAGAGGGGGATGCTGGAGGTATAAACTTACCTAATTGTAGAGCATGTAGATACTGAATGACAGGAGATGGTGGTGGAGCGTCATACCGCCATCTCACCAAGGGTAGTGATTCCCTTCCCCCTTCCACCTTACTTATTAGTCTATATCACATTTATCTACCCTCCTTATTTCATACTATAGACTTGTACTATGTTACATTCGTCCCCACATTGCCTTCTCTCCGCCTGACTTATGCAGAACTAATGTTCCCCTGGTGTTCCCTCTAAACAGCCTCCATTTATTATCTTTTTACTCATATGTAAATGTATATATTATACTCATACAAAAATGTCTTGGAAATTCTGATAATATTGTATTATCCATTACAGTTTCCTTATTTTATGCTCCTGAAGAAGCGCATAAAGGCGCGTAACATGTCGAGCTTATGAGCTTATACAGAATTTGACTACCACCATCACATAGCGTTTGACTCAACGATATGTACTGTAACTATATAGATCAATAAGTTGTATCTGTCTCTTGTTGATCCTGTAGTTCCGTTGCCTTTCTATACTAACCTACTTATTGTGTATGGAGTGCATATTCTGTAAACTATGTATGTCATACCCAGTTTTTATTTATTTTCTGTCTTTCCCTGTTTTTAATACAACATTTTTGAAATAAAAATAATATTTTTAATGATATAAGTAATCTTATTGTGCCTATAAAGTCTTGGTGCCTGCCCACACTCTCATGTTTTCCCAAACTACTTTATATTAGACGTGGCACACATAACCTATTTCGTATCCGCAGGACCACTATGCGATGATACGTTTATAATTCATTCAAAGGAACCTAACCTTGGTCTCCTTAACTTAAAGGGGTTGTAAACATTAGTTTGAGTAAAGCAGGGATCTTCAAACTATGGCCTTCCAGCTGTTGCAGAACTACACATCCCATGAGGCATTGTAAAACTCTGAGATTCACAGACACGACTAGGCATGATGGGAATTGTAGTTGCTGAACAACTGTAGGGCCATAGTTTGATGACCCCTGGTGTAAAGTTATATATAACATTGCATTAACAAAAACTGAAAAATAAAACAGTCATTAAAATAACAAAACTACAAGTTTTCATACACTGGGTAAGGGGAACTCAGGGAAGAATGACTTGGTTCACTGCCAACATCTATAGGTGATTCAGATTGGGAAGATGAGGGTGAACTGACTGGGTGTGGCTGCACATGCATTCTTTGAAAACCAGGATGAGATGGGAAAGGTGTATACGTTGGTGGTGATCCTGCGTATGAGTTCATGGCAGGTGTGGCCTTATGGTACTGATGACTTGGCACTGGTTTATTCAAAGAGCCACTAGGTGTATTAAAACCCAGACCCCATGGCTGAACTCTTGGATATGGGCATTGCTCTTTGCAAGCAGAAACTATATACATAAGATAGGCATGTATATCACCCCTGACTTCAGTACACTTATCAGGAGGAATCTCCCTGACTACACACAGTAACATTCTCAAAAAGATCACATCAGGGTCTGAGATGTTGAGGAATTCATCATCTTTTGTGATTGGTTTCTCATTTCTTTAATTATACGATCTAAATATTCCTCAAAAGGTGGCTCTTGCTGAGTACGGCATGTTCGACGAGTGGTGGAAGTAGACCGGACTCTCCTATTAAGATTTGCCTGCAAATAGATAGAATATATAGATTATGCTTCTGATGTTGAGGTCACACTTGGTGGACAGCATACTGATAAACCTGATGCTTGCCCAAATATTGAAGTCTTGTCAGAGCTTGCAGCACCTGTTTTTAATAGATCAGACACAGGCACTTGTTTTTGCCCCAAAAAACTGATGTCACTGTATTAGCAGCAAGACCTCCAAAGCCAGAAGTACTGATGTGGTACTTTGCCCAAAAAAAGAAGCCATTGTGTACCAACACCAGCTGCCATTGTAATATGTAAGTAATAAGTTTTTGTGGATGGAGGTTGTGACGTTTTGAAAATAGATACCGCAGGTTCTTGAGTGACTGGTTGATAATCTTGAGAGGAAACTGTCTCTGAATTGGTTTCTTGACTTGGGTCAGCGTCATCATTTTCTGGTGACAAACTTGCACACCTTGCTCTTGTAGGAACACTTGAGACAGTTCTAGGTAAGAATAACAACATTACAAGTTTAAAAAAAAAATACCGTGGTTTTAGTGTTTACAGAATACTGTCATGTGTACACTACAGAATAGCCCTCTATCTGGAGGTGGGAGAACATTAAAAAAAGGGGTTTAGACACCTTTCACACTGGAGCGGTGTGCTGGCAAGACGTGAACAAAAATCTTGCTAGCAGCATCTTTGGAGTGGTGAAGGAGCGGTGTGTATACCGCTCCTTCACCTCTCCAGCCCATTGAAATTAATGGGACAGTGCGGCTATACCGCCCACAAAGTAAAATAAATAAAGTATATATATATATATATATATATATATATATATATTTATATATATTTACAAGCACATCTCAGTGGCGCGCCTCAAAAAAGACAAAGCCTCTGCATGGGGGTTAGGCCTACGACAAGTTGAGGGTGCTCCCCTTCTATCTGCAGACCTCTCTTCATTTAGTTCCTTCTTGTACCGGTCGCATAGGGACCTCCATTGTGTATAAACCTCCTTTCCTGCAATATATATTTCATTGTATAAATTTGTTATATATCAAACATAACGCATGTTAGGAACAAAAGTTGAGAGAGATCTGCTCTCACCCCCCACCCCCCACCCAAGAAACACTTCTAGGGGAGACACCAACCATTTGATTTCCCATTGGTATTGACCCCTTTCACTGCCAGTGACATGAATACAGTAATCAGTGGCTATTTTTTAACTCTGACTGCTACTGTCACTGGTCCCAAAAAAAGGGTCAAAAGTGTCCAATCTGTCTGCCAAAATGTCGCTGTCCCTCCCACAAATTTTTTTTTTTCACAGATCACCTTACTAGTACAGACAAAAAAAATACAAATGCCATAAACCTTTCCCAAAGACACTGTATTTGTGTAGAAAAAAAAAAAACGAACAACAATTTTGGTTTGTAGCATTGCACAATTGTCAGTGACGCAGTGCTGTATCACCACAAAATGGCCTGGTCATTTAGGGGGTAAATTTTCAGCTTGTGGTTAAAGTTTGGTTGGTATGGGAAACAGCTATGATGCATGTGTACCCTGCTACATAGACACAACAAACGTTGCACTCACCTCGGTTATCCTGTTCAGTTGCAGACATATCGTCCCAGTTCGGTGTGACAAATCTGTATACTTCCTCCCACTTTGATCTCTTCAACACTCGGTCGGCATATCCTGGGCATTCTGAGTCCCATAACTCCGGTTGGGCATGCACCAGGGCTATAATGGCCTCATGGGAGATATCTCGTGCCGCCATGCTGCCTTCTCCTCTTTCCTCTATCCCTCTGAACGTCCTGTGTCATTTCCCAGGTATACCTGCTGCTTATGATGTGCTTCCTGTTCTTTTGTTTTTCTCACGCTGTTATCCACAGTTGACACAAAAGACTGCGATTTCCTGCGGTTATGTGCACATAGCTGCGCTAAATCGCTCCTGGACGCAGTCAATTCTATTTTTTCTATCCGCACCAAACCGCATGTAACTAAATCGCAGCTAAACTCAGTGTGTGAATGGGGCCATAGGAAAGCACTGTGTGCTTTTAGCTGCGGTAGAAAACTAGAAAATCCGCAGCTAAAAGCACAATTCTATCCGTCCGTGTGAAAGGGACCTAACACAAGTACACGTAGGTACACTTGTCACCCTCGATCGCCAGTTAACCCCTTCACTCCCTGTCACTGTGTCACTCAGTACAGTTGTCAGATTTTTCACTGATCACTGTACTGGTGTCATTTGTGACACTAATCAGCGTTAGGGCAGTTAGTGGTAGGCCCAGGTAGCTTTAGCGTACCCCCCTACCCCCCTAATAAAGGTTTAACCCCTTGATCACCCCCTGTCACCAGTGATCACCGTATTACTGTTATGGGTGATGCTGGTTACCTAAATAAAGGTTTAACCCCCTGATCGCCTGGCGGGTGACATCAGTTAGGTTTTAGCGTCAGTCAGGGTCTGCGTCGTCCAGGCAGCGTCGGATTAGTGCCAGTAGCACTAACACCCACCCACCATACACCCCCCTTAGTAGTATAGTGTGTGAACAAATCAATACCTGATCTGATCAGATCTATACTAGTGTCCCCAGTAGTTTAGGGTTCCCAAAAACAGTATTTACTTGATCAGCCCAGATACCTGCTAGCGCCTGCATTTAGCCCCTCCGCCCAGCCCAGCCCACCCAAGTGCAGTATCAATCGATCACTGTCACTTACAAAACACTAAACACATAACTGCAGCGTTCGCAGAGTCAGGCCTGATCCCTGCGCACGTTAACAGTTTTTTTGGTAGCGTTTGAAGCAGTCGCTGACAGTCGGGTGCTCTTTTTTCCTGTGAGTGTCCAATCGAAGGTACACTAGTGAAGAGGCCTACACGTTTCTGAGCATGACAGATAGTGAAGAGGAAGTCACCCATCTGTCAGATTCAGGCTCAGAATACGATACTATAGACAGCAGCGGCACTCTGAAAGATAGCTCTGATAACGGAGTTGTGGTCCCTGCCAAGGCAGGCGTACCCAATCCCGTTTTTCTGCTGTTGTTGAGGTGCAAGAACCACAGGGCTCTCGTACGGAGCAGAGAGCCAGTACTAGTGCCGCTCATCCTTCTGGTGAACTGGCAAGCACCAGCGGCCTAGTACATTCTTTTGTACCAATATAATGCTTCGTTATCCAAATGTAATCATACGGTAACCGTACTAAATCATAATATTACTGGCTGCAGTTAAATAGTGGTGGTGAGATAGTCTATTCCTATATAAAATATCTAGTGAACATAATAATGCAATCGTATGCGATTATAAGTTGCGATCATGAACAATAAAAATTGCAATCCTATGCGATCCTCCCAATGACAACCTGTGTAGCATACACACCTCTATATACACTTGTATGCGATAATTGCAATACTGCGATAATTGCAGTGACAACCTGTAATTTACATAAATCTATATAAAGTGCATCAATATACAATAATCAATATAGAAATAAAGTGAACCATGTTTAAAGTGCTCTTGTGCCAAACTAATTCATGCATTAATCTGTGTCCATAAAATCTCAGCATAAAGTCCATTCATAACTATTCCATTCTTTTGGTGCTTATTGCAGATTAGGGATGAGCTTCATGTTCGAGTCGAACCCATGTTTGACTCGAACATTGTCTGTTCGCCCGTTCGCCGAATTGCGAACAATATGGGCCGTTCGCGCCAAATTCGCGTGGCACGTCGCGGCTCATAAATAACTGTGGCATCGCAGTGCATTGCTGGCTGATGATTGGCCAAGCGTGCACTATGACCCGCATACTTGGCCAATCACAGCGCCGTCTGAACAGAGAGCCGTAATTGGCCAAAGCCAAGGAGGCTTTGGCCAATTATGGCTCAGGGGATTTAGTACACGCCCCACACTATATAAAGCCGCCTGCACGGCGGCCCTGTGTAGTGTGTGTTCCGGCGTTGAGAGAGAGATAGATAGACAGAGAGACAGTGTCATTTGATTTAAGTTAGATAGATTAGGCAGGACAGTCAGTGAGTTAGCTGCACTTACAGTGTATTGTGTATATATATGCATCCCAGGTGTTGTATATATATATATATATATATATATATATATATATATATATATATATACACTGTGTTCAATTTAGCTAGATCCGTTCCTGTTATCTTGGTACTGACAGGCAGGCTTGTGTTGTTACAGTATTTACAGCTACCTGAAGAAAATTGCTGGTGTTCTTTTGATCCTATTAGTACCACAGTCAGGCAGCTAGACTATTTACAGTTAGTGTAGTGCGTACTCCTCACAGTGTTCAGTTAAAGCTACAAGTTAGTTTAGTGAGACCTCTGCACAGTGTTCAGCTAAAGCTACAAGTTAGTGTAGTGCGTCCTCTGAACAGTGTTCAGCTAAAGCTACAAGTTAGTGTAGTGCACAGTGTTCAGCTAAAGCTACAAGTTAGGGTAGTGCGTCCTCCTCACAGTGTTCAGCTAAAGCTACAAGTTAGTGTAGTGCATCCTTCTCACAGTGTTCAGCTAAAACTACAAGTTAGTGTAGTGCAACCTCTGCACAGTGTTCAGCTAAAGCTAAAAGTTAGTGTAGTGCATCCTCCTCACAGTGTTCAGCTAAAACTACAAGTTAGTGTAGTGCGACCTCTGCACAGTGTTCAGCTAAAGCTACAAGTTAGTGTAGTGCATACTCCTCACAGTGTTCAGCTAAAACTACAAGTTAGTGTAGTGCGACCTCTGCACAGTGTTCAGCTAAAGCTACAAGTTAGTGTAGTGCGTCCTCCTCACAGTGTTCAGCTAAAGCTACAAGTTAGTGCAGTGCACAGTGTTCAGCTAAAGCTACAAGTTAGTGTAGTGCGTCCTCCTCACAGTGTTAAGCTAAAGCTACAAGTTAGTGTAGTGCATCCTCCTCACAGTGTTCAGCTAAAACTACAAGTTAGTGTAGTGCGACCTCTGCACAGTGTTCAGCTAAAGCTACAAGTTAGTGTAGTGCGTCCTCCTCACAGTGTTCAGCTAAAGCTACAAGTTAGTGTAGTGCACAGTGTTCAGCTAAAACTACAAGTTAGTGTAGTGCGTCC
Source organism: Aquarana catesbeiana (assembly GCF_042186555.1). NCBI lineage: Eukaryota > Metazoa > Chordata > Amphibia > Anura > Ranidae > Aquarana > Aquarana catesbeiana. The sequence continues at coordinate 381,961,632 of NC_133327.1, forward strand.
TCCTCACAGTGTTCAGCTAAAACTACAAGTTAGTGTAGTGCGACCTCTGCACAGTGTTCAGCTAAAGCTACAAGTTAGTGTAGTGTGTCCTCTGAACGGTGTTCAGCTAAAGCTACAAGTTAGTGTAGTGCGTCCTCCTCACAGTGTTCAGATAAAACTACAAGTTAGTGTAGTGCGACCTCTGCACAGTGTTCAGCTAAAGCTACCTGTAGAAGGTTGGTGGTGTTTTCCTGATCCTATCACTACCGCAGGCAGCTAAATAAGCTACAAGTTAGTTATTTGCAAGCTCTGCACAGTGTCCAGCTAAAGCTACAAGTTAGTGCAGTGCACAGTTTTCAGCTAAAGCTACAAGTTAGTGTAGTGCCTCCTCCTCACAGTGTTCAGCTAAAGCTACAAGTTAGTGTAGTGCGTCCTCCTCACAGTGTTCAGCTAAAGCTACCTGTAGAAGGTTGGTGGTGTTTTCCTGATCCTACCACTACCGCAGGCAGCTAAATAAGCTACAAGTTAGTTTTTTGCGAGCTCTGCACAGTGTTCAGCTAAAGCTACAAGTTAGTTTAGTGTGACCTCTGCACAGTGTTCAGCTAAAGCTACAAGTTAGTGTAGTGCGTCCTCCTCACAGTGTTCAGCTAAAGCTACAAGTTAGTGTAGTACGTCCTCCTCACAGTGTTCAGCTAAAGCTACAAGTTAGCGTAGTGCATCCTCTGAACAGTGTTCAGCTAAAGCTACAAGTTAGTTTAGTGTGACCTCTGCACAGTGTTCAGCTAAAGCTACCTTTAGAAGGTTGGTGGTGTTTTCCTGATCCTATCACTAGCTCAGGCAGCTAAATTATTTACACGTTAGTGTAGTGCGACCTCTGCACAGTTTAGTTTAGTGTGTTAGTTAGTTTAGTGTGTTAGTTAGTTTAGTGTGACCTCTGCACAGTGTTCAGCTAAAGCTACCTGTAGAAGTTTGGTGGTGTTTTCCTGATCCTATCACTAGCGCAGGCAGCTAAATTATTTACACGTTAGTGTAGTGCGACCTCTGCACAGTGTTCAGCTAAAGCTACCTGTAGAAGGTTGGTGGTGTTCTCATACTACAGGCAGGCAGTTGATTTTGCTAGCTGCAGTATCAGTATATATATATATATATATATATATATATATATATATATATATATATATATCTCCCAGCTTAGTGCAGCTACAGGCCATTAGTATGTCTGGAAGGCCAACAAGGAGAGGCAGACAGTCACAAGCCAATAAAATAGGGCAAGCAGGCTCTGTGTCTAGAGGCAACAGTGCTGGTCGTGGAGACGGTGCATCCTCATCAGCTCGTGGCTGTGGGACACGCTTGGCCTTTTTTTCGGCAGCTGGCCATGTTGAGCCGCAACATGCGGAAGACTTGGTCGAGTGGATGACCAAGCCGTCCTCATCCTCCTCATCCTCTCTCACTAATGCTCAGGGTACTTTGTCTGGCAAGCAGCTGCCAACGCGGCCTCTTCCCTTGGCTCAATGGAATCAGTGACTCCTTCCCTAGCCCCACCATGTCCTCCTGAGGAGTCCCTCGAACTGTTTGACTACAGTGTTGGGTACATGCTCCAGGAGGATGCCCAGCGTTTACAAGGCTCTGATGATGATACTGAGCTAGATGAAGGCAGTAACGTGAGCACGGACAGGGGGGGTGCCCAAGAAGGACAGCAATCTGGCAGTCATGCTCCCCCTGCTGCAGCATACTGCCAGGTTTGCTCCAGTGATGAGGAGGGAGGGGATGATGAGGTCACTGACTCAACATGGGTGCCTGATAGGAGAGAGGAGGAGGAGGCACATCACCAACGAGGCAGGATGCCCTCAAGGGGCCAGCCTAAGGGCAGCACACTGACTGCATCACACCGCAAAGCTACGCATGTGCAGGGCGCTGCTGTCTCTGCGCGTTATTCTAAAAGTTCTTTGGTGTGGGCCTTTTTTGAGACGAGTGCATCAGATCGCACCGCTGCTATTTGCAACATATGTCTCAAGCGTATCTCGCGTGGCCAAAACATCTCCAGTTTGGGCACCACATGCTTGACCAGGCATATGTTGACCTGCCATGCAGTTCTTTGGCAAGCGTATCTAAAAGACCCACACCAAAGAACAAAGAGGACCTCTCCTTGCTCCTCATCAGCTGAGATCTCCAACCCCACTATACCTTCAGTCCTCTCTGAGGCCTGCACTGAGAGGAATGAAGGTGTAGAATTAGGTGTGTCACAGCCAAGTACTTGTGGCCAATCTGCTTTTGGAACACAGACGTCAGATTGTACCAGGCAAATTTCTCTGCCCCAGCTGCTGCACCGCCGAAAGAAGTTCGCTCCCAGCCATCCACATGCCCAGCGGTTGACTGCTAGCTTGGCAAAATTGCTAGCACTTCAACTGCTGCCTTTTCAGTTGGTAGACTCTGCCCCCTTCCGTGAGTTTGTGGAATGTGTGGCTCCCCAGTGGCAGGTTCCCAAACGCCACTTTTTCTCACGGAAGGTGATTCCGGCTCTCTACTGGCATGTGGAAGGCAATGTCTTGGCCTCGCTGGACAGGGTGGTCAGCGGTAAGGTGCATATTACCGCTGACTCATGGTCCAGCAGGCATAGACAGGAACGTTACCTATCTTTCACCGCGCACTGGGTGACTCTTCTGGCAGCTGGGAAGGATGCAGGACAAGGTGCAGTAGTGTTGGAGGTTGTTCTGTCACCACGCCTCCAAAATACTACTAGTGGTGATTCTGCCACACCTCTCTCCTCCACCCCCTCCTCTTCTTCTTCCTCCATGGCCTCTTTCTGTGCTGATTTGACTTCGGAACCAGCGGTGCTCCGTAGGCGTTCAATGGGCTACGCAAGCACGCAGGCCAAAAGATGCCATGCAGTGCTTGAGCTGGTGTGCTTGGGGGACAGGAGCCACACTGGGGCAGAGGTTCTGTCAGCTCTGCAGGGGCAGGTTCAGAGGTGGTTGGCACCACGCAACTTAAGTCAGGAATGGTGGTTTGCGACAATGGCACCAACCTCCTCTCCACCCTCCGACAGGGACAACTGACCCATGTGCCCTGTTTGGCTCACGTCCTTAACTTGGTGGTGCAGCACACCTGATAAGGTAAACTTTTTGTTATTTCACTTTCATTCCACACAGCACTCTCCACCATCCTATATACACACTTTCACATTTTGATTGGCTTTTCACTTTTTTAGTTCACTTTTCATTTTTGTTTTCACACAGTAGGCACCAAGCAAGCACCATGTCATATTACCACACCATGCACCACCTCATTCACACCATTCTCCACCACACAATGCACTCCTCTCCATTTAGGCCATCGTTGTTGCTGTGTTTTTTTTTTTTTCACACACACATCTTTTTCCCTCTTTTTCACCCATTCTATCCTTCTTATTAACCTATCCATTACAATAGTATAATAGACCTACCATACCACTGCATTGTTGGATCACACGATCATTAAATCTTATCGATTACATTTATGGAATGGAATTAACATTTCAATATATTTACATAGTAAAAATCCTATCCAACGCCAGTCTCCACATAGACAAATTGGAAACACTCAGTACATTACCAAGTTAATTATCAAACTTCCTCTAACTAATACATGGCTATTCTTGGGTTTCTGTTGCAGGTGTGGGCTCCTCCCCCTCATCTCCCCTTCCCCCCCCCCTCCCGGGGGGCGCGCTAAGTGTGGCTCCTTGTAAGCCCCCTGAGGCTGGCTCTCCTGGGAGAGTGAGGGTGGCCCCCCGAGCCCTCCAGTGTTTCCATTGGCCCTCAGCACATATCCTGGACTAGAGAACACCCATTCCACCATTTAGCGGTAAAGACTCATTATCTTGGTTTAATCCAAGTGATGCACAATAATATATATATTTATCTATTTGAATTTAATTTATGTAATTCTTTTTTAGATCCAACTGTCCCCCTGAAGAGACCATATACAGGTCGAAACGCGTCGGGGCTTGCTATTTATGTAACATGTAACCTAATTATGTGTATTAATATGTGTTTGTTACTGCACTGGGGAATAAGATGTGTGTTACTGTACCAGATGATTTTCTATACTGTACTTCAAACCATGATATTGGATAAAACTTTTTATACATCTATTAAGAACTTCCTTTCATTATGTGCATTGCTGTTTTAAAGCCCCATGGGGAAAATTATTTTTCTTTAATTCAATTTCCGGGGTGCGCAGCCTTTCTTATCTCTTTTATGTGTGTCTTCCTTTTTTCATATTTCAATTTTGGGTGGTTAAACACCCCTCCCCACCTTGACACATTAGAGATAAGACATGGGCTGTGTGTTTCCTTCTCTTCACGTATCCTGCACACTGTTAATCAATTGTTTCCACTTGGTTAACTTTTAACAATCCCATGCATGAGGGGGAATCTAACTTAGACCCCCACACTGCATGATATTCAATTGCCTTATATGGCAATTGCTGACAAACTTTATTTATATTCTACCTATTTTCATACTGACATTCAATGCAGGAACGTGGGGACCTGGAACCAACACACAGCCCATGTAAAAAATTTAAAAAATGTTAAAAATGCAAAATAAACAAAAAACATACCAGACCATCAACATTTGCTGTGTGCTATGTTGGTGATCCCATGAAGTCAGTTATTCATGTCCTACTGACACCATCCCCAATATTTTTTTTTTTTTTTTTTTTTAATATTAATATTTTTGTTTTTGTTTTGAGGGCCATTTTTTGGACTGGCGGGTGTTGGTGGTGCCTCCTCTCCCTTCTTGGGGTGAGTCTGACCCCTCGCGGCTTCCCGGCAGGAAAAGGGGGGGGCATGCGAATTCCTTTGCGTGCCCCCTTTTTTGCTCACCACTGCAGTTAAGGTGAGCTCTATCCTACCGGCGGCGTCCCGTGTTCATCTCCGGACGTTTGACGGAGTGCGCATGCCTGTAAGGGCCCGGCTTGCGCACAACGTCATGACGTCACGCGCATTGCGGCGGAGATGACGACAGTGGTCGGGACCTGTAGGCCTTCCGGGACGCCGAGGGAGCCACACAGGGGCCGCTCCATCAGCGGTTCCAGCGCCAATCCCTCCGGGTTTTTTTTTTTTTTTTTTTTTCTTGGGGGCGGTGTGGGTGGGGGGTTTGCACCTGCACATGATTATCCCATTTGCCTGAATTTGGATATAAAGGGAGACTGGAGGCCTGATAATCAGATCATGATCTCCTACAGGCCAGGATGAATGCTACTGCTGCCAGGTTCTTTCTACACTAGAGCCCTTATTTTTGCATGATCGCCACCAAGCTTATCACATTGAACCTATCAACAAGTCCAACATTACCTCCAGCCTACACGATTTATACAACTGATAAGGTAAACTTTTTGTTATTTCACTTTTATTCCACACAGCACTCTCCACCATCCTACATACACACTTTCACATTTTGATTGGCTTTTCACTTTTTTAGTTCACTTTTCATTTTTGTTTTCACACAGTAGGCACCAAGCAAGCACCATGTCATGTTACCACACCATGCACCACCTCATTCACACCATTCTCCACCACACAATGCACTCCTCTCCATTTAGGCCATCGTTGTTGCTGTTTTTTTTTTTTTTTTTTTCACACACACATCTTTTTCCCTCTTTTTCACCCATTCTATCCTTCTTATTAACCTATCCATTACAATAGTATAATAGACCTACCATACCACTGCATTGTTGGATCACACGATCATTAAATCTTATCGATTACATTTATGGAATGGAACTAACATTTCAATGCGGCACAGTGGTGCAGTGGTAGCACTCTCGCCTAGCAGTAAGAAGGGTCACTGGTTCGAATCCCAACCATGACACTACCTGCTTGGAGTTTGCATGTTCTCCCTGTGCCTGCGTGGGTTTCCTCCGGGTACTCCGGTTTCCTCCCACACTCCAAAGACATGCTGGTAGGTTAATTGGATCCTGTCTAAATTGTCCCTAGTATGTATGAATGTGAGTTAGGGACCTTAGATTGTAAGCCCCTTGAGGGTAGGGACTGATGTGAATGTACAATGTATATGTAAAGTGCTGCGTAAATTGACGGCGCTATATAAGTACCTGAAATAAATAAAATAAATAAATATATTTACATAGTAAAAATCCTATCCAACGCCAGTCTCCACATAGACAAATTGGAAACACTCAGTACATTACCAAGTTAATTATCAAACTTCCTCTAACTAATACATGGCTATTCTTGGGTTTCTGTTGCAGGTGTGGGCTCCTCCCCCTCATCTCCCCTTCCCCCCCCCTCCCGGGGGGCGCGCTAAGTGTGGCTCCTTGTAAGCCCCCTGAGGCTGGCTCTCCTGGGAGAGTGAGGGTGGCCCCCCCCGAGCCCTCCAGTGTTTCCATTGGCCCTCAGCACATATCCTGGACTAGAGAACACCCATTCCACCATTTAGCGGTAAAGACTCATTATCTTGGTTTAATCCAAGTGATGCACAATAATATATATATTTATCTATTTGAATTTAATTTATGTAATTCTTTTTTAGATCCAACTGTCCCCCTGAAGAGACCATATACAGGTCGAAACGCGTCGGGGCTTGCTATTTATGTAACATGTAACCTAATTATGTGTATTAATATGTGTTTGTTACTGCACTGGGGAATAAGATATGTGTTACTGTACCAGATGATTTTCTATACTGTACTTCAAACCATGATATTGGATAAAACTTTTTATACATCTATTAAGAACTTCCTTTCATTATGTGCATTGCTGTTTTAAAGCCCCATGGGGAAAATTATTTTTCTTTAATTCAATTTCCGGGGTGCGCAGCCTTTCTTATCTCTTTTATGTGTGTCTTCCTTTTTTCATATTTCAATTTTGGGTGGTTAAACACCCCTCCCCACCTTGACACATTAGAGATAAGACATGGGCTGTGTGTTTCCTTCTCTTCACGTATCCTGCACACTGTTAATCAATTGTTTCCACTCGGTTAACTTTTAACAATCCCATGCATGAGGGGGAATCTAACTTAGACCCCCACACTGCATGATATTCAATTGCCTTATATGGCAATTGCTGACAAACTTTATTTATATTCTACCTATTTTCATACTGACATTCGATGCAGGAACGTGGGGACCTGGAACCAACACACAGCCCATGTAAAAAATTTAAAAAATGTTAAAAATGCAAAATAAACAAAAAACATACCAGACCATCAACATTTGCTGTGTGCTATGTTGGTGATCCCATGAAGTCAGTTATTCATGTCCTACTGACACCATCCCCAATATTTTTGTTTTTGTTTTGAGGGCCATTTTTTGGACTGGCGGGTGTTGGTGGTGCCTCCTCTCCCTTCTTGGGTTGAGTCTGACCCCTCGCGGCTTCCCGGCAGGAAAAGGGGGGGGCATGTGAATTCCTTTGCGTGCCCCCTTTTTTGCTCACCGCTGCAGTTAAGGTGAGCTCTATCCTGCCGGCGGCGTCCCGTGTTCATCTCCGGACGTTTGACGGAGTGCGCATGCCTGTAAGGGCCCGGCTTGCGCACAACGTCATGACGTCACACGCATTGCGGCGGAGATGACGACAGTGGTCGGGACCTGTAGGCCTTCCGGGACGCCGAGGGAGCCACACAGGGGCCGCTCCATCAGCGGTTCCAGCGCCAATCCCTCCGGGTTTTTTTTTTTTTTTCTTGGGGGCGGTGTGGGTGGGGGGTTTGCACCTGCACATGATTATCCCATTTGCCTGAATTTGGATATAAAGGGAGACTGGAGGCCTGATAATCAGATCATGATCTCCTACAGGCCAGGATGAATGCTACTGCTGCCAGGTTCTTTCTACACTAGAGCCCTTATTTTTGCATGATCGCCACCAAGCTTATCACATTGAACCTATCAACAAGTCCAACATTACCTCCAGCCTACACGATTTATACAACTGATAAGGTAAACTTTTTGTTATTTCACTTTTATTCCACACAGCACTCTCCACCATCCTACATACACACTTTCACATTTTGATTGGCTTTTCACTTTTTTAGTTCACTTTTCATTTTTGTTTTCACACAGTAGGCACCAAGCAAGCACCATGTCATGTTACCACACCATGCACCACCTCATTCACACCATTCTCCACCACACAATGCACTCCTCTCCATTTAGGCCATCGTTGTTGCTGTGTTTTTTTTTTTTTTTTTTCACACACACATCTTTTTCCCTCTTTTTCACCCATTCTATCCTTCTTATTAACCTATCCATTACAATAGTATAATAGACCTACCATACCACTGCATTGTTGGATCACACGATCATTAAATCTTATCGATTACATTTATGGAATGGAATTAACATTTCAATATATTTACATAGTAAAAATCCTATCCAACGCCAGTCTCCACATAGACAAATTGGAAACACTCAGTACATTACCAAGTTAATTATCAAACTTCCTCTAACTAATACATGGCTATTCTTGGGTTTCTGTTGCAGGTGTGGGCTCCTCCCCCTCATCTCCCCTTCCCCCCCCCTCCCGGGGGGCGCGCTAAGTGTGGCTCCTTGTAAGCCCCCTGAGGCTGGCTCTCCTGGGAGAGTGAGGGTGGCCCCCCCCGAGCCCTCCAGTGTTTCCATTGGCCCTCAGCACATATCCTGGACTAGAGAACACCCATTCCACCATTTAGCGGTAAAGACTCATTATCTTGGTTTAATCCAAGTGATGCACAATAATATATATATTTATCTATTTGAATTTAATTTATGTAATTCTTTTTTAGATCCAACTGTCCCCCTGAAGAGACCATATACAGGTCGAAACGCGTTGGGGCTTGCTATTTATGTAACATGTAACCTAATTATGTGTATTAATATGTGTTTGTTACTGCACTGGGGAATAAGATGTGTGTTACTGTACCAGATGATTTTCTATACTGTACTTCAAACCATGATATTGGATAAAACTTTTTATACATCTATTAAGAACTTCCTTTCATTATGTGCATTGCTGTTTTAAAGCCCCATGGGGAAAATTATTTTTCTTTAATTCAATTTCCGGGGTGCGCAGCCTTTCTTATCTCTTTTATGTGTGTCTTCCTTTTTTCACACTTCAACTGCTACCTTTTCAGTTGGTAGACTCTGCCCCCTTCCGTGAGTTCGTGGAATGTGCGGTTCCTCAGTGGCAGGTACCCAAACGCCACTTTTTCTCACGGAAGGCGATTCCGGCTCTCTACCGGCATGTGGAAGGCAATGTCTTGGCCTCGCTGGGCAGGGCAGTCAGTGGTAAGGTGCATATTACCACTGACTCATGGTCCAACAGTCATGGACAGGGACATTACCTAAGTTTCACGGCGCATTGGGTCACTCTGCTGGCAGCTGGGAAGGATGCAGGACAAGGTGCAGTAGTGTTGGAGGTTGTTCCGCCACCATGCCTCCAAAATGCCACTACTAATGATTGTGACACACCTCTCTCCTCCACCCCCTCCTCTTCTTCTTCCTCCATGGCCTCTTCCTGTGCTTTGTCCTCGGAACCAGCAGTGCTCCGTAGGCATTCAAGGGGCTACGCAAGTACGCAGGCCAAAAGATGCCATGCGGTGCTTGAGCTGGTGTGCTTGGGGGATAGGAGCCACACTGGGGCAGAGGTTCTGTCAGCTCTGCAGGGGCAGGTTCAGAGGTGGTTGGCGCCACGCAACTTAAGTCAGGAATGGTGGTTTGCGACAATGGCACCAACCTCCTCTCCACCCTCCGACAGGGACAACTGACCCATGTGCCCTGTTTGGCTCACGTCCTTAACTTGGTGGTGCAGCGATTCTTGGGCAGGTACCCAGGCTTACAGGATGTCCCGAGGCAGGCCAGGAAAGTCTGTGTGCATTTCCGCCGGTCATATAATGCCAGTGCTCGGCTGGCAGACCTCCAAAAGGAGTCTAACCTGCCCAAGAACCGCCTAATCTGTGACATGCCCACCAGGTGGAACTCAACGTTGGCCATGCTGCAGCAGCTGCACACGCAGCAGAGGGCCATCAATGAGTACCTGTGTGACTATGGCACCAGGACAGGGTCAGGGGAGCTTGTTTTTTTTACCCACGCCAGTGGGCCATGATCAGGGATGCATGCACTGTCACCATTTGAGGAGGCCACGAGGATGGTGAGCAGTGACAGTGCATGCATCAGTGACACTGTCCCTCTTGTCCACCTGTTGGAGCACACGCTGCGTGGAATAATGGACAGGGCACTTGAGGCAGAACAGAGGCAGGAAGAGGAGGACTTCCTTAGCTCTCAAGGCCCCCTTTATACAGACAGTGTTCCTGCGTGCCTGCCGATCACACAGGAAGAGGAGGAGGAGGATTGTGTCAGTATGGAGGTGGAGCCTGGCACTCAGCATCAGCAGCAGTCTTTAAGGGATCAGTCCCATTAAACACATGTACTTGTTCGTGGCTGGGAGGAGGTGGCTGCGGACCATGTCGTCCTTAGTGACCCAGAGGACTCCGGACCGAATGCCTCAGCAAACCTACGCTGCATGGCCCCCCTGATCCTGCAAAGCCTGCATAAGGATCCTCGTATTCGTGGTATCAGGGAGGGGGATCGTTACTGGCTGGCCTCCTTGATCCACGTTACAAGGGTAAGGTTGCGGACCTTATCTTGCCATCCATCGCAGAGGGAGCAGAGGATGAAACATCTTCGGGAGGCCTTGCAGGAAGGTCTGTGCAACGCGTTCCCAGAGACTGGGAGGTTACAAACTCCTGTTTCTGCATAACGTGTTGCTGAGGCTTCGGTCAGTAAAAGAAGGAGCGGTGCAGAAGGTGACCGTCTGACCGATGCGTTCAGACAATTTTTTAGTCCGCAGCCCCAAGGTATGATTGGTTCCAGCAACCATCGCCAGCGTCTGTTTTACATGGTGCAGGAATACCTAGGGGCAAGATCTGACTTGGACACCTTTCCCAACGAAAATCCTCTGGGTTACTGGGTCTTGAGGATGGATCACTGGCCAGAGCTTGCACAGTATGCAATTGAGCTACTGGCCTGTCCTGCATCCAGCGTTCTTTTGGAACGCACATTCAGTGCTGCTGGAGGCTTTGTAACCAATCACAGGGTGCGTCTGTCCACCAACTCGGTCGATCGACTGAGCTTCATAAAAGTGAATCAGTCTTGGTTAACCACCAGCTGATGCTGAGTGACTATCCTGTTATGCTAAGTAATTATCCTCTTCCTCCTCAATGATCATGCTGATAGCTTGTAAGAACATTTTTGGTTCTGGGTGCCGCCACCAGTGCTTAAGGCCCAATTCTTAAGCCCCTGTTTAACAGGGGCATGTAATTACAATTTTTGATGCAATTCTTTGCAGCAGGGCTAGTTCCTGCGCTCCAACTAGAGTATCTGTGAGGGGTTGCAGTGTTGTGGCACCAACACCAGTGCCTAAGGCCCAATTTTTCAGCCCCTGTTCAGCAGGGACATGTAATTAGAATTCTTGATCTAATATTTCACAGCAGGGCCCGTTTCTGCACCCACCAAGATTAACTGTGAGGACTTACAGTGTTGTGGCACCAACACCACCACCAAAGGCCCAATTTTTCAGCCCCTGCTCAACAGGGGCATGTAATTATAATTCTTGATCGAATATTTCACAGTAGGGCACGTTTCTGCACACACCAAGATTAACTGTGAGGACTTACAGTGTTGTGGCACCACCACTAAAGGCCCAATTTTTCAGCCCCTGTTCAACAGGGGCATGTAATTACAATTCTTGATCTAATATTTCACAGCAGGGCCCTGTGAGGGCTTACAGTGTTGAGGCCACAACAACACCTAAGGCCCAAATTTCTGCTGAGTATATAGGACAGGCCCCTACTTTCAAACATCCAACTTACAAACGACTCCTACTTGCAAATGAAAGGAGATGAAATCTACCCCATAGGAAGGGAAATTCTCTCCTGTAAGAGTTAATATGGGAAAAACTTTTCTCCTTTCCATTGAGGCTTTATCACCAATCCTTGTTTCACTAAAAACCCCAAATTTTCAAAAAACATTTGTCATTGGGACAAAAAGTGAGGTGAAATCTTCTGAAGAGGAGCACAGACAGCAAAACAAATGTCACAGGGGTGATAACCCTTCCCTAGGTTTTCCAAAAAGCGTAAAAACAGATTTTTTGGCTGGAGCTACACTTTAAAAATGTACCAGTTCAAAATTACAAACAGATTCTACTTAACAACAAACCTACAGTCCCTGTCTTTTTTGCACCGCCTGTATACTGCTGTTCAGAGTATATTGGGCCTGGGGGCCCCACGCCTTTCCTTTTTTTAATTTCCTTTTTTTAATATCCATACAGGACCCAAAGGGCCTGGTAATGGACTGGAGGGTGCCCATGCCGTTTGTCTCACTGATTTTCATCCATATTGCCAGGACCCGACAGTACATTAAAGCCGCAAGCAGTTTTAAATGACTTTTTTTCCTTTAAAAATGTCATTTTGTGCAGGGACTGTTCTAAGCACAGGAAACATGCGCCACTTTACAGGCATACTATAGACAACCCCCAGGTACGGTATTTAAAGGAATATTTCACTTTTTTTTTTACTTTAAGCATCATTAAAATCACTGCTCCCGAAAAAACTGACGTTTTTAAAAGTTTTTTTTGCATTGATACATGTCCCCTGGGGCAGGACCCGGGTCCCCAAGCCCTTTTTAGGACAATACCATGAAAATTAGCTTTTAAAATGAGCACTTTTGATTTTGAACGTTCGAGTCCCATAGACGTCAATGGGGTTATAACCTTTGTGCAAATTTGCGGTCCGTTCGCAGGTTCTGGTGCGAATCGAACCGGGGGGGTGTTCGGCTCATCCCTATTGCAGATGATAAAATAGATGATATATCAGTAAAGTGCTCGTTTCCACTCTTGTGCTCCCCCCTTGGTGTATGCGCTCACCTTAGAGCGTGTGACCTTGCACCTAAGCTCAGTCAAAACACGCTTTTAAATCACATCTGGGTTTATTGTTAGCATTTAGATCCTTGGATGGATGCTTGCAGCAATATTCATAAGGAAAACAGAGGAAACTGGATAGTGCATTATAGTTTTAAAAGTTTTATTTAAAATGACAATATTCCCTATATTAGGGTACTTACACTTAATAGGTGCTATGAGCGCACCACTCTGTATCAAGCCTAACAAATATAAAGGTGCTGTGCTGATGTGTCCTCTCCCGCTCTGAGATCACTCCACTGTCTCACAAACTGTCCTGTCCCTTCCCCAACATGTGTCAATACTGGGAAATGTCGTATCTCCCTCAGGGGGAATTCTGACTACGACCAGGCCTAGTACATCCTGGTTGTAGTCAAACCAGCACTGCAGTATCACGTGGTGATGTGGCGAGTCCCATAAGTGCAGTTCAAGATGGTGAGGTGGCTAGCACAACTTGTGTCCCGCTGCCACCAAGAAGACAAAGACAGCCCCGTCGAGCCTATAGTGCCCTTGCTGCTGCATTTGCCGATCCGAATTGGGAGCCCACCACTTCTGCAGCACCCGTACTTCCCCCATTCACTGGCCAACCTGGACTTCAGGTGGAAACAGTTGATTTTACGTCACTTGATTTTTATTCGCTGTTTTTCATTGAAGATCTCTATAGATCTATTGTGGACCAAAGCAATTTGTATGCTGGTCATTTGATCGCCGCTAATCCCCAGTTGACCCTTGCCAGAGATTGGAAACCTATTACGGTTTCCGAATTTAAGACCTTCCTGGGCCTATCCCTCCTCATGTGCATAGTTAAAAAAAGTGAGTTGCGGTCATATTGGCCCAATTCACCATATGCTCGTGTTCTCTGCCTCCATGACCAGGACACAATACGAGCAGATCTTGCGGTTCATGCATTTCAATGATAATGAACTCTGTCGTCCTCGGGGTGACCCTGTATACGATAGGTTCTACAAAATTCAGCCCCTCGTAAACCACTTCAACCAACAGTCGTAAACCACTTCAACCAACAGTTTGCAGCCTTGTTTACTCCCAATCAAGTTGTCTGTGTTGATGAGTCCCTGATTATGTTTTCTGGCCGCTTGTCATTCAAACAGTATCTTCCCAGCAAGCGTGCCAGATATGGGGTCAAGATTAGGGATGAGCCGAACACCCCCCTGTTCGGTTCGCACCAGAACATGCGAACAGGAAAAAAGTTCGTTCGAACATGCGAACACCGTTAAAGTCTATGGGACACGAACATGAATAATCAAAAGTGCTAATTTTCAAGGCTTATATGCAAGTTATTGTCATAAAAAGTGTTTGGGGACCTGGGTCCTGCCCCAGGGGACATGGATCAATGCAAAAAAAAGTTTTAAAAACGGCCGTTTTTTCAGGAGCAGTGATTTTAATAATGCTTAAAGTCAAACAATAAAAGTGTAATATCCCTTTAAATTTCGTACCTGGGGGGTGTCTATAGTGTGCCTGTAAAGGGGCGCATGTTTCCTGTGTTTAGAACAGTCTGACAGCAAAATGACATTTTGAAGGAAAAAACTCATTTAAAACTACCCGCGGCTATTGCATTGCCGACAATACACATAGAAGTTCATTGATAAAAAACGGCATGGGAATTCCCCAAAGGGGAACCCCGAACCAAAATTAAAAAAAAAAAATGACGTGGGGGTCCCCCTAAATTCCATACCAGGCCCTTCAGGTCTGGTATGGATATTAAGGGGAACCCCAGCCAAAATTAAAAAAAAAAATGACGTGGGGTTCCCCCTAAATTCCATACCAGACCCTTCAGGTCTGGTATGGATTTTAAGGGGAACCCCGCGCCAAAAAATCGGGAGGCTCCCGCTCTTCTCTTCTTCTCTTCTTCTCTTCTTCTTTTCTTCTTTTCTTCTTTTCTTCTCTTCTTCTTCATTTTCTTCTCCGGGCCGCTCCGCAATCCATGCTGGCATGGAGGGAGGCTCCCGCTGTGTGACGGCGCTCCTCGTCTGACAGTTCTTAAATAACAGAGGGGGGCGGGGCCACCCGGTGACCCCGCCCCCCTCTGACGCACGGTGACTTGACGGGACTTCCCTGTGACGTCACGGGGAATGCCACAGGGAAGTCCCGTCAAGTCACCGTGCGTCAGAGGGGGGCGGGGTCACCGGGTGGCCCCGCCCCCCTCTGTTATTTAAGAACTGTCAGACGAGGAGCGCCGTCACACAGCGGGAGCCTCCCTCCATGCCAGCATGGATTGCGGAGCGGCCCGGAGAAGAAAATGAATAGGAAGAAGAGAAGAAGAGAAGAAAAGAAGAAAAGAAGAGAAGAAGAGAAGAGCGGGAGCCTCCCCCCCATGCCATGGGTGCGGAGCGGCCCGAGGAGAAGAAGACAGAAGACGCCGCGGAGGAGATGCTGGACGAGAACGCCGGAGGAAGAACCAGAAGAACCAGAAGAGCCAGAAGAACCAGAAGATGAAGCAAGATAGAAGAAAGAAGAAGCATTTAAATAAAGGAATTGTCAAAAACTGTCTCTTGTCATTTTTAACATTTTTGACACTTTTTTCGTGAAATGGTAGGGGTACTTATGTACCCCCTTACCATTTCACACAGGGGGGGGGCCGGGATCTGGGGGTCACCTTGTTAAAGGGGGCTTCCAGATTCCGATAAGCCCCCCGCCCGCAGACCCCCACAACCACCGGCCAGGGTTGTGGGGATGAGGCCCTTGTCCTCATCAACATGGGGACAAGGTGTTTTGGGGGGCTACCCCAAAGCACCCTCCCAATGTTGAGGGCATGTGGCCTGGTACGGTTCAGGAGGGAGGGGGGGCCGCACTCTTGTCCCCCCCTCTTTTCCTGCGGCCTGCCAGGTTGCGTGCTCGGATAAGGGTCTGGTATGGATTTTTGGGGGGACCCCACGCCGTTTTTTTTTTTTTTTTTTTGGCGCGGGGTTCCCCTTAAAATCCATACCAGACCTGAAGGGTCTGGTATGGAATTTAGGGGGAACCCCACGTCATTTTTTTTTTTAAATTTTGGCCGGGGTTCCCCTTAATATCCATACCAGACCTGAAGGGCCTGGTATGGAATTTAGGGGGACCCCCACGTCATTTTTTTTTTTTAATTTTGGTTCGGGGTTCCCCTTTGGGGAATTCCCATGCCGTTTTTATCAATGAACTTCTATGTGTATTGTCGGCAATGCAATAGCCGCGGGTAGTTTTAAATGAGTTTTTTCCTTCAAAATGTCATTTTGCTGTCAGACTGTTCTAAACACAGGAAACATGCGCCCCTTTACAGGCACACTATAGACACCCCCCAGGTACGAAATTTAAAGGGATATTACACTTTTATTGATTGACTTTAAGTATTATTAAAATCACTGCTCCTGAAAAAACGGCCGTTTTTAAAACTTTTTTTTGCATTGATCCATGTCCCCTGGGGCAGGACCCAGGTCCCCAAACACTTTTTATGACAATAACTTGCATATTAGCCTTTAAAATTAGCACTTTTGATTTCTCCCATAGACTTTTAAAGGGTGTTCCGCGGCATTCGAATTTGCCGCGAACACCCCAAATTGTTCGCTGTTCGGTGAACTTGCGAACAGCCAATGTTCGAGTCGAACATGAGTTCGACTCGAACTCGAAGCTCATCCCTAGTCAAGATGTATAAGCTCTGTGACAGGGCAACAGGCTATACATATAGCTTTATGGTTTATGAGGGAAGAGATAGTTACGTAGAGCCAGAGAACTGCCCAGACTACATAGGGAGCACTGGTAAGATTGTGTGGGACTTGGTGTCACCTTTATTCGGCAAGGGGTACCACTTGTATGTGGACAATTATTCCATAAGCGTGCCATTTTTTAGTCACTTGTTTGATCATGGAATTGGCACATGTGGCACCATGTAATCTAATCGCCGGGGCTTACCCCAGCTGCTTGTAGATTCCCGTCTTAGGCTGGGGAAGAGAGCCTGCTTGAAATGTAATAATTTGCTCGCTGTGAAGTGGAGGGATAATTAGAATGTTTTCATTCTGTCCTCCCTTCACGCAGACGGTACGGTCCAAATTCAAACAGCGATTGGTGTTGTGGAGAAACCCCTTTGTGTCCATGAATACAACCTTAATATGGGAGGGGTGGACCTCAACGACCTGTTGATGGCTCCGTACTTAATTGCCCGTAAGGCCAGGCGCTGGTACAAAAAAGTGTCTGTATACTTATTCCAATTGGCTCTGCTGAATACTTATGTGCTATACAAAGCTTCAGGACGAACTGGATCCTTCCTTAAATTCCTGGAAGAGATCATCACAGCCCTTCTGTATCCAGACGGTGCTGTGGCCCAACTTCCCAATGTAAAAGCAGTGAGCCGGCTGCATGGGAGGCATTTTCCGTATGTCCTCCCTGGTACCCCTACCAAAAGATGTCGTGTCTGTAGCAAGCATGGATTTAGGAGTGACACCCGCTATTGTTGTCCCTCCTGTCCTGACCAACCTGGTCTCTGCATCAGTGAATGTTTCGAATGCTACCACACACTAGTGGAGTATTAGCGTAGGGTACAGCACTGCACAGACTAGGACACACTTACACAGGGTCTCCAAAGATGCCATCACATTTTTAGAGACCCAAACCTGGAACCGTTACAACCGTTACAGTTACAAATAAAAGTTGAAAAAAATATATATATAAAATAAAAAAGCCAAAAATAGTTGTTGTTTTATTCTTTCTCTATTCTCTCTCTATTGTTCTCTCTGTATTGTTCTGCTCTGTTTCACTGTATTTTTGAACTGCAATGCTTTATTGTTACTATGTTTCATCATGTTTGCTTTTGAGATATGTATTTATTTTATACTTTACTGTTTACTGTGTTTTATGGTATTTTATTTTCAGGTACGCCATTCAGCTGCAGCACTGATTTATTTATCTTGATAGCAACAACGTTTGCTCTCACGATACATGAATCAGTGACTCCAGCGCTGTAGGAGGTGATTTCACCACTAGTTTAAAAAAAAAAGAGCATATATGCCGAAGCATGGGGGCGGGGGTGGAGGGGCGATTTGCCCCTAACATTAAGGGCAGTTTGCCCCCATGCTTCGGCATATATTTTTTACTTTTTTTTGGCACAGATTGTTGTTGTTTTATTGAGGTAATGTTTTATTGTTAACATTGTTTTCTTTTTAGGTACACAATTCAGCTGCAGCACTGATTTATTTATCTTGACAGCAACAGCATTTGCTCTCATGATACATAAATCAGCGATTCCAGCGCTGTAGGAGGTGCTTTCACCACCACAGTTAAAAAAAAAAGGTGTATGCCCATCATTAGAAGTGGGTGGATGCAGGGCGATATTCTAATGGTGGGCATACCCACCGATCAATCTCTTTCTTTGTTCAGCCCACAGGCTGCATGAAAAAAAAGAACATTACAATATATGCCCAACAAGGACCAGCAACATACTGGTATGTTGCTGGACTTTGAGTGGTTATACCAGAATGGTGCCTGCAGGTTTAGGTATCATCTTGGTATCATTCTTTTCAGCCAGCGATCAGCTTTTATGTGAAAGCAATCCTACCGGCTAATTAGCCAATAGACTGCTTTTACAAGCAGTGGCAAGCAAACCCCCTCCCAACATCTTCCATGGTTTTCTCGTGCTCTCCTGTCCCACCAGGGAACCTGAGAATGCAGCTGGTGGTTCCGCCAGTTGACCATAGAGCTGATTAAAGACCAGAATGACTCCAATCACCTCTATGCCTAAGAAACCGGAAGCTACGAACATTTCATGACATTGGTTTTGCTGGATATAAACAGTGGCATTGGGAAATTGGGAAAGCATCTGATCACACCGATCTTGGTGTGGTCAGATGCTTTGAGGGCAGAGGAGAGATCTAGAGTCTAATAGACCCTAATTTAAAAAAAAAGAGTACCTGTCACTACCTATTGCTATCATAGGGGATATTTACATTCACTGTGATAACAATAAAAATGATTAAAAAAAATGAAAAGAACAGCGTAAAAATAAAATAAAAAGGCAAAATAAATAAGAAAAAAAAAAAAAGCATCCCTGCCCCCCTGTGCTTGCGCGCAATGGCGAACACAAGCGTTGGTCTCGTGTCATATGTAAACAGCAATTGCACCATACATGTGAGGTATCACTGGCAACATCAGATCAAGGGCAGTAATTTTAGCAGTAGACCTCCTCTGTATATCTAAAGTGGTAACCTGTAAAGGCTTTTAAAGTCTTTTAAAAATGTATGTAGTTTGTCGCCGCTGCACAGTTGTGTGCAATTTTAAAGAATGTCGTGTTTGGTATCTACTTGGCATAAGATCATCTTTTATATTTTACCAAACATTTGGACAATATAGTGTGTTTTAGTACATTAAAATTAAAAAAAAGTGTTTTTTTTTCAAAAAAAATTGCGTTTGAAAAATCGTTGCGCAAATACTGTGTGAAAAAAAAAATTGCAACACCCACCATTTTAATATGTAGGGGCTTTGCTTAAAAAAATATATAATGTTTGGGGGTTCAAAGTAATTTTCTAGCAAAAGAAAGATATTTTTCATGTAAACAAAGGTGGTTAGAAGAGTGGGTGATGTGTGGCATAAGCTTCTAATGTTGTGCATAAAATACCAGGACAGGTCAAACCCCCCCCCCCCAAATGACCCCTTTTTGGAAAGTAGACACCCCAGGCTATTTGATAATAGGCAGGTTGAGTCCATGGAATATTTAATATTTTTGCCACAAGTTTCAGGAAAATTACAACACATTTTTGTTTTTTTCACAAAGTTGTCACTAAACAATATATTGCTCAAACATGCCATGGGCATATGTGAAATTACACCCCAAAATATATTCTGCTGCTTCTCCTGAGTACGGGGATACCACATATGTGAGACTTTTTGGGAGCCTAGCTGCGTACAGGACCCCGAAAACCAATCACCGCCTTTAGGATTTCTAAGGGTGTAAAATTGTGATTTTGTATGAATAAATTAGATAAAAATCAACCAAGAGCTGTAATGGACACACAGTCATATATATGACTTGGAAGAAAACTGATTAAATGGATGGATATAAAATACAAATATAAATAAGCGAATATCTGGATTGAAGGTTGTGATTAAGCTGCTATCAATCAAACAGAGATCAGAATCCCATATAATAAAAAAATGTATAATGCCCCGTACACATGATCGGACATTGATCGGACATTCCGACAACAAAATCCTAGGATTTTTTCCGACGGATGTTGGCTCAAACGTGTCTTGCATACACACGGTCACACAAAGTTGTCGGAAAATCCAATCGTTCTAGACGCGGTGACGTAAAACACGTACATCGGGACTATAAACGGGGCAGTGGCCAATAGCTTTCATCTCTTTATTTATTCTGAGCATGCGTGGCACTTTGTCCGTTGGATTTGTGTACACACGATCGGAATTTCCGACAACGGATTTTGTTGTCGGAAAATTTTATATCCTGCTCTCAAACTTTGTGTGTCGGAAAATCCGATGGAAAATGTGTGAGGGAGCCTACACACGGTCGGAATTTCCAACAACATGGTCCTATCGCACATTTTCCGTCGGAAAATCCGACCGTGTGTAAGGGGCATTAGAATGTATAAAAATACAATTGATGCGCTCTAATGCACCATTCAATCAATGTGAGAAAAAAATCATACTTAAATGTGATAAGATGTATATGAACATACTGATTGTGATAAAAATTAATTGTAATAAGAAGTTGTGAGCAGATATACTGCAAATATAAACTATAAACTATACTGAGTGCAAAATACTCCAAAAAATACCACACGAATAAAAGTCAATAATTATGTAAAATTGTGTGCAAATATGCTGAAAAAATACTGAAAAAAGAATACACACAAAGATTGTGCAAACAAAGAATAGGTGAAAAACTCTCCAAAATGTGTGTTGATAGCATGTGAGTGTGTGTACAAATTCCTAAATACTTAATAGAAAAAATCTTTGATATAAAAAAAAAAAAATCCCTGTGTCACACACTATTACTCCATAATAATTATAAATTACATAAATAAGTAAATCAATACATAAATAAATAAAGGTGCCAGTGATATAAATATAAAGTGCCGATTAAATGCTGATAAACCCGGATAATTTAGTTCATAAGATGAGATTGATGGCTAACACAGCAGTTCATTCCTCAATTAAATTCCTGCAATGTTTATATATACCATGGTATCAAGCAGCAGCGGCTTGTCTGACAAGCCTCGTCCAGAGCGGCAACTGAGATCTGCTTATGCCTTAACATAATCGGGCACACGTGAGTGTATCACTGTGCTGTCTTTGCCTGTGGACTTTGTTTGGTTACATTGCGCAATGATTCTGTTTCTTTGTTCTTTTTCATAATCATCTGGCACTGAGAATTTACTATTTGCGGCTGTGGTGGAAACATCCAGTCTTGTGAATATATAAACATTGCAGGAATCTAATTGAGGAATGAACTGCTGTGTTAGCCATCAATCTCATCTTATGAACTAAATTATCCGGGTTTATCAGCATTTAATGGGCACTTTATATTTATATCACCGGCACCTTTATTTATTTATGTATTGATTTATTTATTTATGTAATTTTTAATAAATAAAATAATTATGGAGTCATAGTGTGTGACACAGGGATTTTTTTTTTTTTATATCAAAGATTTTTTCTATTAAGTATTTAGAGTACACGCACTCACATGCTATCAACAGACATTTTGGAGAGTTTTTCACCTATTCTTTGTTTGCATAATCTTTGTGTGTATTCTTTTTTCAGTATTTTTTCAGCTTATTTGCACACAATTTTACATAATTATTGACTTTTATTCGTGTGGTATTTTTTTGGAGTATTTTGCACTCAGTAAATTTTAGTGGATTTGCGCAATTTTTAGTTTATATTTGCAGTATATCTGCTCACAACTTCTTATTACAATTAATTTTTATCAATCAGTATGTTCATATACATCTTATCACATTTAAGTATGATTTTTTTCTCACATTGAATGTGAGCATGATTGAATGGTGCATTAGAGCGCATCAATTGTATTTTTATACATTCTTATACAAAATTGTGATTTTACTTCTCGCTACCTATCACAGTTATGGAGGCCCTGAAATGTCCAGATAGCACAAAACCCCCTCAAATGACCCCATTTTGAAAAGTAGACACCCCAAGGTATTTGCTAAGAGTATTTTGCAGCTCTCATTTGTTTTTGAAAATGAAGAAAGAAAAGGAAAACATTTTTTTTCTTTTTTCAACTTTCAAAACTTTGTGACAAAAAGCGAGATCTGCAAAATACTCAACATGCCTCTCAGCAAATAGCTTGGGTGTCTACTTTCCAAAATGGGGTCATTTTGGGGGGTTTTGTGCTGTCTGGGCATTTCATGGCCTCGGAAACTGTGATAGGTGGTGAGGAGTGAAATCAAGAATTTATGACCTTAGAAAGCCTGAAGATGGTGATTGGTTTTCGAGGTCCTGTACACAGCTAAACTGCCAAAAATTCCCACACATGTGGTATGCCTGTACTCAGGAGAAGCAGCAGAATGTATTTTGGGGTGTAATTCCACATATACCCATGGCATGTTTGAGCAATATATCATTTAGTGACAACTTTGTGAAAAAAAAAAACAATATTGTAATTTTCCTGAAACTTGTGACAAAATATAAAATATTCCATGGACTTAACATGCCTCTTGGGGTATCTACTTTCCAAAATGGGGTCATTTGTGGAGGTTTTGTGCTATATGGGCATTTCATGGCCTTCAAAACTGTGATAGGTAGTGAGGAGTGAAATCAAAAATTTACGCCCCTAGAAAGCCTGAAGGCGGTGCTTGGTTTTCGGGGTCCTGTACGCGGCTAGACTGCCAAAAAGTCCCACACATGAGGTATTCCTGCACTCTAGAGAAGCAGCAGAATGTATTTTGGGGTGTAAATTCACATATGCCCATATGTGCCCATATAACAGCTGTCACCGCTAAAAGGCTGCAATCGGCGGGATGCCTCCCATGGATGGGGAGTTTTTCCTCTTTTTTTTCTCTTGGGACCATCGGCGCTGTCATTTAGGATGGATGGACATTGCGGGACACTTTTTTTTAAAAAAAGGACTTTTTTGACACTTTTTTGGTGATACAATGTACCCCACACCCATTCACATAGGGGGGCTAGGATCTGGGCCCCCCCCTGTTAAAGGGGGTTTCCAGATTCCAATAAGCCCCCCTGCAGACCCCCACAACCACCAGGCAAGGGTTTTTGGGGATGAAGCCATTGTCCCCATCAACATGGGGACAAGGTGCTTTGGGGGGACCCCAAAGCACCCTCCCCATGTTGAGGGCATGTGGCCTGGTATGGTTCAGGAGGGGGGTGCTCTCTCATTCCCCCCTTTTCCTGCAGCCTGCCCAGTTGCTTACTCGGATAAGGATCTGGTATAGATTTTGGGGGGACCCCACGCCATTTTTTTTTATTTTGCCGCGGAGTTCCCCCTAAAATCCATACCAGACCTAAAGGGCCTGGTATGGATTTTGGGGGGCCTCACACCATTTTTTTTTTAAATGTGGCACGAGGTTCCACTTAAAATCCATACCAGACCTGGAGGGCCTGGTATGGATTTTGAGGGGGGCCCCCACGCCATTTTTAAAATAAAAATTGGCGCAGGTTTCCCATTAACTACTTCAATACACTGTGTTATATAAGCTACACTGCCTGCATTGACTGAATATAGAGTCTACATTGAATATATATGCTACACTGAATGCAGAGTATATATATACAAATAGCAAGAGATATGACCTGTTATCGCTACCATGACATGCCTCCATCCCTAAATTACTTTATATGTAAAAGGAAACAGTGTTCATGGGACTTTGAAAGAGGCATGTCACTACCCAGAGTCAAAATAACATGAAGTAAATGGTGTAGACTTTATTACAATCCAAGAATAAATCGCAGAAAAACACAGTACATGGTAATGAATCGAAAAAAAGTCATAAAAACCAGCTGACATATAAAAAGCACATATAAGAACACATAAATAGATATTGTAGTGATGCATGATGGTATATGCACAATAATGACACAACCAAAAATAGGCATAAATTGCAAGAACTATACTGTCTTGACATCCTTGAAAAATCGCAATGGAACTCGACACGTTTTGTGGAACATGTTCACTCATCAGGAGTACAGTGTAAGGAATGTCTATAATAGAGAAAAAGTAAAAATATATAATATAATAACAAAATGGGGGGACAGAAACGGGACTTTGTATGAGGCATGTGGGTGAATATGTTGGGCCAATGATGAGAGTGGGGTATGAAAAAATGAACAAAACATATAAGTTGACAATTATGAATGAAGTGAGAGTAAGATGAATAGGGTCAACATAGATAATAATGAAAGGTAATGATAGTAAAAAAGTTTATTGGCATGGATATTCGAATCAAATACAGTCAATGGGAGAAAGGACACATATAAAACCACAATAAACCATATTCGCAACAATGTATGGACCAGCAGGGTTCATGAATAGTAATACAGTTGCAAGGGCATATATACATTATACAGTCAGTGTATACATGAATGGATCTAGACTCTAAAACATATTACCAGCAATGTATGGACAAGCGAGGAACATAACTAGGTAGTGCATTGACAAGAACACATATGCATGGTACACAATGTATGGACAAGCGAGGAACATAATTAGGTAGTGCATTGACAAGAACACATATGCATAGTACAGATAAAGGATGCATCAATAGATCTAAACTCTACGCGTTTCTTGGCTTTAAACCAATCGTCAGGAGTCCGATGCGGTTAAACTATAACAGAAACAATAGAGTATCTGTTATTGTATAGATAGGTATTTATAGAGAACATATGCTGAAAATATGATCTTCTGCATACTCACAGATTGTGCAGTGGTTAGTTTGTGATGACCTATGTGTTGCAATGTGATGTTAGTCTGGGTCCATGGAGTCTCCCCCGGGGTTGAGGCAGAGAGCGCACCCCAATGGCATCGGCCACAGTGGCCCAAGTAACACAGGCACCCACAGGACCGGCAGGCAGGGACGTCCGACAAGGACAGGGAGTGTAGAGGAACTGGGGAAAAAAAACCATGAAAAATGAAGGTGTGAAAAATGTATGGGATAGAGGATAGTGATGTTGGGAAATGAGTGAGGTGGGAGCAGTATAACGTGCCCCTGAGTGTGTAGAAAGGAGCTAAAGCACTAGAGGGAGTGAAAGTGATGGGAAAGATAAGGTGTAGGTGAGAAAGCCAAAGTAGCTGGAGAGGGTGAAGGGAGGTAATAGAATGTAAAGGAATTACCTAAGTGGTGGGTACCCGGCCGAGCCAGACGTCCGGTGTGCATGGCGGAAATGTGGGATGCCCGGCCAGATGGAGCCTCAAATAGCCGCAACCGAGCGGCGCGCTCACGCCAACGTCACGCGCGGGCGTGATGACGCGGTAGGGGGAGGGGAGGCTATATAATATATATAATATAATAGTATATGGTCAAAATTATGGAACACTTTCCTATAACAGGAATGAAAGACATGATCTAGGAGAGGCAAGCAGTCTGGTACTTACCAGTCAGCTGGAAATTAGCCTGGTTCCCAAAGGAAGGGAGAGAAAAGGGGTGACAGCAATATCTGATCCGGGGCTGAGGTAGGAATGACCCATCCATACCAAAGGAACAGCCAGAGGGGCAGGTCAGAAAACAGCAGAAAAGTCCATGGAATAGTGGGATGCAGGAACAGCTCGCGTACACACTAATCTAAAAATAAATATGTATATATACACATGTGTTATATATAAAGTAAAAATATAAATATGTGTATGTATGTAAAATATACCAACGTGTAAGTATATATAAATGCAAAAAAATGTGCAAGTGACAAAAAACTA
The DNA here is from genome assembly GCF_042186555.1 of Aquarana catesbeiana. Taxonomy (NCBI): domain Eukaryota; kingdom Metazoa; phylum Chordata; class Amphibia; order Anura; family Ranidae; genus Aquarana; species Aquarana catesbeiana. Next base: position 381,987,416 of record NC_133327.1, read on the forward strand.
TGGGGGTTATTTACTAAAGGCAAATCCACTTTGCACTACAAGTGCAAACTATAAGTGCAAAGTGCACTTGAAATTGCACTGAAAGTACACTTGTAAGTGCAGTTGCTGTAGATCCGAGGGGGACATGCAAGCAAAATAAAAAACAGCATTTTAGCTTGCACATGATTGGATAATAAAATCAGCAGAGCTTCCCCTCATTTCAGATCTACCCCTCAGATTTAGTATTTTGACTACTACAGTGATCTCCACTGACTTCTGTGTCCTGTGTTGAGCCCCTGTCCTACTGCATTCTAAACTCTGGAGGTTGGCAGCTTGGCACAGGGGCCATTCAGAGATCGTTTTGCATTTTCTCTTTTGCTTTTTAACCCCTTAACACCGGTGCCTTCCAGCTCTTTAAGGGGTTTCTGATGCCGGGAGGTGGGGTGGGGTCTGTGATCACGTGACCGCCATGATTGGCGGTCACAACGGTCACATGATCGGGAACCTCCCGATAGCAAGTGTAGCACTTACCCCCGAAGGAGCTGCTGATATTGATCGGGCCTGTTCTCTACTCTCTTACACCCCTTATAAATTTGTTTCAATCCCCTTGACACAGCTGTACTGCAATGTTGTAATGATACTGATACGAATTTTAGCTCACAATATATATATTACAATTATATATACCTCCACCTGGGTGTTTGTTGCTACACCTGCAGGGGAAAAACAACACTGCACACAAAAATTTGTGATTAACCAAAATTACTTCTTTTACTGAACTGATATTAAAAGTAATTACAATGACTATACTGTCACACAAACGTAGCATGACAGCACAGCGAATATTCACAACAATCTTAGTACATATGTATATATATATATATATATATATATATATATGTATATATATATATATATATATATATATATATATAGAGCTTTCTTGAATAGACCCCCTATTGGTGCGTCTCCAGGTGGGACCAATATTCAGAGTGATAATGCCTTAACTCCGGACACCTTCCCACCTCCAGCACACTGTAGCAAGCACAAAGACACAGGAATATTAGTACCCCACATATAATCACTAGGGAGCTCCCTTTGCTTTAACAGTGCAATCACTCTATTATTATGACTAAATGCAAGACCTTGCAATGATAGAAATAGTCCTGTTATCTTCAGTCTTCTGGTAGCTAAAGAATCAAAAATTGTAATCCACAGGGCTTGTGACCAAAAGAAATGGTGTAGAATGATGCACGATAGTAATTGCAACTAGGTAAAATTGGTTGTATATTCCTTCTCAAGGGGAACAAATATTCCATGACAATTCCTAGGTAATGAAGTCTAACTTAAGGTCTGTGCAAGTATGATGTTTTTCTCTCTGAACTTGTTCCGTGGGACTATCAGTCCCAGCAACTCTTTGCAATCAATATAAATGTGTGTAGTGTGACGCAAACTTCTGGGCGTTAGCCCCCACGCCGCACTGAATCCAGACGAATGGATGTCTCCGTTCCACAAGTCCTCAGTCTATCTGAAGTTACAGCTACGCTGCTATGCCGTTCCGTTCACTAACGACCAGGAGTCCTCGGTTATCTCCTTCACGGGTCTCTGAAACAATCACTTCTGCTGCTCCAGCCCGCTGTGATCTAAGGCAGGATCGCTGACTGCTGTTCCGCTCCGCACAGGGTAGGCTGCAACTCTGTGGGACACACACACCCACAGAGCCCTGCTGGCAGGCTACGCGTCCCAGGAACAAGAGACCTAAGATGGCCGCTCCCAGCCTTTTTATAGTCTTCCCACAATGCAGTTCAGTTCTCCCAATGTTTATGGGAGTTAACAGGCATCATGGGTAGGTCAAGTTAATGTTCAGAAGTAAACAATAAAACACTTCCATGTCACTTCCTAAGTGATGAAATATAAAGGTGCTGTACTTTTATATTTTGGCTGCTAGATGGCATCATATACCAACCTATTAACCTTACACCATTACATATAACTAGAAGCAAAACTTGTCAGCGCTACATAATCCCCCTGCTTTGAGTCTTTGGTCCCCAAAGACATGCGAGACCCTGTTTCTGTTACACATTTTGGCCTCTAGGTGAGCGCATAAAACCGACAGAGGAGCCTCCCACCAATTCTCAGGTGATGGGGAGCTGTTCTGTGTACCCACAGCTGACACCTTGGTGTCTGATACAGATGTGTCAAGGGGTGAGTTAGGGCAACCTTTCACCAAATCTGTGGTGAGAAGATCAGGCTCTCTTGACAACCCTTGAGGGGTGAGAACAACTTCTGTGGAAATCTCATCCAACACATCACAGGTTGGTCTCTTGAGTTTGGAAATGACTCTTTGTTTCCTCTGATTCACTGATTCAGACACGACAGGCTCACTAGCCCTCTCCTTCAGTTCAACTACTTCTGCCTCCTGCAGGTAGGTTTCTTCCACTTCTTTTTTGGGTATTTCTTCATCCATTGTGGGAGAAGGAGACACTTCTGACCCTTCTTCTTGCAACAAAGGAAGAGGGTCACATCTGGGAACAACAGGGGCTGACATCCGCTTCACCAAATCGGTGTTGGTCCCAACGATTAACGAACTTCTTGAGGACCCTGGCAACCAAGAACAGACAATGGCCAATGTGTTCTAATAGGGGAATGGCGCTGTTCACAGATAATGGAAAAATCAAAAAACGCAACCACAACCCACCAGAAAATGGGAAAAAGAAAATATGAATAAAAATAAAAATAAAAATATAATTTATGAAAGTAATAAACAATAGATGTGCGGTGTGCACCAAAGTGTGTGAAGATTCTAACTAAAATCCTATGAGTTAACCCCTTAGGTTAATAACAGAAGGTGTAAATATGCAAGTCACTACCAAAAGTGAAAAAACGCAAAACCATACATAGTACAGAGTGGATAAAAATGACATAAAAATGACATAAAAAGTGATAACAACATTAAAATTCCCACTCATGTGCCAAATATCATCCACAATACATAAAATATACATATAAGTGGTCCAAATGAACATCTGTGATCATCCAGAATTAAATATGAGAAGATAAATAAAAAAGTGGAAATGTATGTGAAAGGTGAATTGATCAAAAAATGAGGATATTAATTAATAAAAATGTGCCATCAAACAGATATATGAATAGATATGTGATGCACTCAAAAACGTCCAATATAAATTGTCCAATGAAGGTATATCAGACAAGTGTGTGATCACCAGCAAGTTTCAGTGTTAGTGTGTCCGTATCTGGCAGGCCCCCTCTTGTGCCCTCACTCACCAGAAAGTCCAACCCCTGCAGGGGTAAAGGGCATGAATCAATCCTGTGGCCGGAATGCTGGAGTCCCAGGATCCCCCTCTCAGGTTCAACGAGCCCCTTCCCACTGGATCCACGTTGTTCTGGAAGTTCCTGTGCTGGTCAGGATCTCATCTAGGTGGACATGGCGAGGTCCATCTTTAGCACCTCCTCTTTGCTAAAGATGGACCTCGCCATGTCCACCTAGATGAGATCTTGACCAGCACAGGAACTTCCAGAACAACGTGGATCCAGTGGGAAGGGGCTCGTTGAACCTGAGAGGGGGATCCTGGGACTCCAGCATTCCGGCCACAGGATTGATTCATGCCCTTCACCCCTGCAGGGGTTGGGCTTTCTGGTGAGTGAGGGCACAAGAGGGGGCCTGCCAGATACGGACACACTAACACTGAAACTTGCTGGTGATCACACACTTGTCTGATATACCTTCATTGGACAATTTATATTGGACGTTTTTGAGTGCATCACATATCTATTCATATATCTGTTTGATGGCACATTTTTATTAATTAATATCCTCATTTTTTGATCAATTCACCTTTCACATACATTTCCACTTTTTTATTTATCTTCTCATATTTAATTCTGGATGATCACAGATGTTCATTTGGACCACTTATATGTATATTTTATGTATTGTGGATGATATTTGGCACATGAGTGGGAATTTTAATGTTGTTATCACTTTTTATGTCATTTTTATGTCATTTTTATCCACTCTGTACTATGTATGGTTTTGCGTTTTTTCACTTTTGGTAGTGACTTGCATATTTACACCTTCTGTTATTAACCTAAGGGATTAACTCATAGGATTTTAGTTAGAATCTTCACACACTTTGGTGCACACCGCACATCTATTGTTTATTACTTTCATAAATTATATTTTTATTTTTATTCATATTTTCTTTTTCCCATTTTCTGGTGGGTTGTGGTTGCATTTTTTGATTTTTCCATTATCTGTGAACAGCGCCATTCCCCTATTAGAACACTTTGGTTTTGTGGATTTCACTTTGGTGTTTCCATTTTGCTTGGGGGGCTGCAGATCCTTGTTATTATTGATCCTAAGCGCGGAATATTTGATTTCCATCAGACAATGGCCAATGTCTCAAAATTTTGGGACTTCCCAGTCTTCAAGGGATCACACGACAACTTGATCCGCAGATATCCATCACAAGAGTACTCTTCCGCTTGAACACCCTGAACCTTTAAGTCTTCCAACTTTTCCAAAGCCAGGTATGACAAGTACCTCTTGTAAAAGTCTCTGGTCATGAGGGTAACCTGGCCACCTGTATCAAGGATGGCTCTGGTATAGATCCCTTCAATCAGAACAGGCACTACAGGCAAAGGGCCTACCAGCTGGGTAGGAGGCCTGTTAGAAACATCTGTAACCACAGATTGGCATACTTGGACTTGTGCTCTCTTCAGCCTTCGCCGCCGGGCACACCGCTTCCGTCGTCGGTTTAGAGACTGATAGGCATTTCCCACTGAAACAGTATAAACAGCAGGTGTTCTACATTGCAGACTCAGGGAAAATTCTTCTTGAAGACCCGGATCTTCTCTTCATACTTGGGTCATTTCTCTGAGGTCTCCGCCAGTCTTCTGTCTCCATTCGTGGGCTTAGACATACTTGCTGGTAATGACCTACACCTCCACAATTTTGACAGACATCTTGCTTCATGGGCTTCTGACCAGACAACTCAGTACGTTCTACCATCAATTTGTTCATCATCTCTGCCATCTGGGATACTTGCATCTTCAAGGTGTCTAACTCAGACATGAGATCCAATGACCCGATCAATGTCTTCATCATCTCGGTCATCTCTCTTTGCAGCTGAAGCGTCAGCTTCTCCAATTCAGGGTCGCTCCCCCTGCTTTGTTGGATAGGTGGGGACCAAGACATGTCAGCGGTCGCTCTCAGGACCCTGGACTGACGTTCTTCCTCCCAGGCCTCTCCAGGGTGCTCAAAGGTCACACTCGCCTCTACGCGGGCGAGTAATTCTCTGTGCCTCTGAAGCGCAGCGTCAAGGTCCCAGCCTTTTATAGTCTTCCCACAATGCAGTTCAGTTCTCCCAATGTTTATGGGAGTTAACAGGCATCATGGGTAGGTCAAGTTAATGTTCAGAAGTAAACAATAAAACACTTCCATGTCACTTCCTAAGTGATGAAATATAAAGGTGCTGTACTTTTATATTTTGGCCGCTAGATGGCGTCATATACCAACTTATTAACCTTACAGCATTACATATAACTAGAAGCAAAAAATGTCAGCACTACACAAGTAGTGATCAGGAGCCTTCCGTTAGGCACCAGTAGCTGTGCTGGGAGTGAGCAGGGCTCTTTAAATTTTGGTACGCAAATATGCGGCCTCTCGGCGTCAAGGCCCACCCGCTGAGAGACCACATATTTGCATACTGTCGGTGCTAGGAGGTTAAAGTTGTTAATAGTAGTTTTATTTCAGAATGTGTTATCTGTTAAAATTAGCCAGCCAGACACTCAAGTGCTGCAGGAACCACATCAATGAAATATTTTTAAAGGTGACACAAAAGTTAAACATATTGGGATTGATTAGCATCCTTTTTTGTGGAAATACTCTCTGCAATCTAAAATTGATGGCTGGAAACAACAGCAATTAATTGCACACGTGAATATATTTTCTTTGCCACTGAAACTGAATTCAAAAGATAAGAGATTGAAAAGGCAACTCTGTATTGGAAAAGAAAACACATTTATAATCCAAGAAATATAGTAAACTAATAAAAATAATATGTATATATTTGATAATTATGCTACTTGGAAACTTGCAAGGGGAGACTAAACATGTGATTGACTAACAGTGTGAGGATCATGCAACAAAACAACAGTGAACTAAAAGCAATCGATTGAGAGTGAAGATAATTGCATGACCAATATTGCAAAACTGTTTTTTTTTTTTTTTTATCGTGACCTGAAATCTCAAAGATGTATGTTTCAAATAAAATTCTTTACAAAGTTATAGGTTGACCTATGACAAGTTTTATTTTTTATTTTTTATGTAAAGTCAGGAGCAATTGCATTAGATTGTGATTGTAGTGCGACAATCACAGCAAAATCTCACCGAATTTGGGGTGCCATTAAGAAATAATGGTATTGCAAATGCGTTCCATGTTTTGCCGCGATTCTGGAATCATGGGCAAAATTGTGGCGATTCCGCCCGTGATCCAAATGGCTTAGGTGTAAATGGAGCCTAAAGCCTCGTACACATGATTGGATTTTCCGATGGGAATTGTGTGATGACAGGCTGTTGGCGGAAAGTCCGACAGTTTGTACGAGGCTTTAGGGTAAACTTCATAACTGACACAGTCATCTAAATCGGTCTTTTTTGTGTACATTTAACTGAAGTTTGTGTTGTGTTGAATTATGTAACTTATTAAAGCTTATTGATAACGTACCTGTTCTTAGATGCATTTGTTTTTGTTTTTTTAGTGATTCTGCCACTAACACATTTCCTGTCCTAGAGTGGCAAGACTCAATCACTGCACTGTATTTACAGATGAGCAGCATAGTGACCTTAGCACAGGAAGTGTAAGACTACCGAACACCCCTTATCTTTGCTCATCTTCTTAATATAAGGGGAGGTATTCTGGAGTCAATAGAGGTAACTGGGTAGGGATGATAACACTGCATAGAACAGTATTAATTCATAATTTAATAATTAATGTAATATTAATATGATTATTATTATTATTATTGTTAATAATGATAATAATAATAATAACAACAGGTTTCTAAGACAGAATACTCAAAAAAAAAAAACAGACAGAAGCATAAAAAAAAATCATCCAATGTCCTGGCATTTCACTATCGATTACAACAATTGCACATTTCTTTGGGCTAGCATATTACAGAGCTAATCTCGCTTACAAAACAATAAAAAACAATATTAAACTGCTATCAATGGTATAATTACCAGATTCATATTACCATATAAGAGAAGTTCATTGTTAGGGTTTTCATACACTTTCAAGCATATTTATAAAGCAGTGAAGGCGACATTCTTGATTCATTGTTGGTAAATATTCACTGTAAATTAAAGAAGAATTACAGGTATGGCATTTTTTTTATATACGTAGTTACAATGGTTCAGCTTGGACCAATGTAACTATGCATATACCATACCTGTTGAATTCCTCTAGAGCCTGGAAATCACTGTAGTAGACATCACTACTGCAGTGATTTTCACTGGTTTCTGGGTCCCATGCCGAGTGGCTTCCCTTCTGAATTCTGAACCAGGAGGTTCAGAAGTTAGTGTTCTCTGAGTGAATGAGTTGGAGAGGCAAATATACCTGCAGTGAATGTCCGGTGAATATCACATTCAGTGCTTTATAAATGTGCAATTTGAATTTATAAACATTTATTTTTAATGCTGAAAAAGCCCCCCTCGGCTTTTACTCAAGTGAGGGCCTCTCGCTGTGTCATGCAGTCTTAACTGTTCGGCGGCCGTCCACTGTAACAAAGCCCCACCTCCTCCTAATCCATGATAGACGGAACACTGAACACTGATACAATGCAGGGAAACTAAATCAGTGTTCCATCTATCACGGACGAGGAGGAGGCGGGGCTTTGTTACAGTGGACGCCAAACAGTTAAGTCTGCATTACACAGCGGGAGACACCCGCTGTTTTGGTTATCAAGGGTACAGGTGGGCACAGTGAGGCTGCAAATGGGCACAGTGAGGCTGCAGATGGGCATTGATTACCCAGTAGATGCTGCATTTCCCACCCTAGGCTTATATTCGAGTCAATAAGTTTTCCCATTTTTTTGTGGTAAAATCAGGTGCCTCGGCTTATATTCGGGTCGGCTTATACTCGAGTATATACGGTAGTCCAGTGTTTGTAGTATTATAACCTGTGATTTTTTTTTTCTACAAAATGGAGACTATAATGGGATCATGTAATGTCCTATGAATCACCCATTTTATTCTGCAAAAGATGCCATTCCCCTACTTTACTGTAGCTTTTGTTATTACGTGTATGCTTTTCTGGTGGTAAGCATGTGTCCTACCTGTTACAATAAAGTCATTAGGGCACATCCTGCTTTATGTTTTGCCATTTTACTAGAAAGGCCATTATCTTCAACTTCAAAATCCATGCAACATGATTAGCCTACTGGGTGATTTAGCAAATGCTGATAAAATTGTTTTCATCGTAGGCCATAATGCATGTTAAAGTCTGAAGTGCACTAGTTTAATAAATTCACTCTAATTTTATTGATGCAAAAAATACGGCTATTGTAGTATGATGTTCTCCCTCCTTTGCTAATATTTTGTTGACTTTAAATTATGCTTAAGGATAACATTGAAATATACTAAAATTTGCCACTGAGTTCTAACATTGTTTTTTTTCAATAGCGTGGGGCAGGGCTTATCTGTAAGGCAGAGCAAAAGTCCAGGCTTACGTAGACAACACTCCTCAAACTAACAGACTCCAAAACAACTAACAGGATTTGAAAGCAGTTGCAGATACCATTTATTTTTCTTTAGTTAACAATGTTAGCTTTAATTCATGGGGCACAAACCCTTCAAATGAAGACTAAATCACTTTTGTAAATTAGTGATAATTAGTGATAATAGGTTAATATCATCAGTTTTATGCATTGCTGAGTTTTCTAATTTTCTAGTAAGGGCCTTTTTGGCGTTTCCTGGCACACTTACATAAAACCACACATTTCCTCTTGTCTCACCTCAAAAAACAAAACAAAATAAAAACAATACAATAGTTACTCTGTACTGTTTCTGTGCCAGTCTCTGGAGAATCCACATCACATACTGATGGGATCAACCAAGTTTAAAGTGTAAATTCAACCGCTAAAATGTCATATAGGCTCTAACATGGTGATTCTGCCATATAGGTCCTTGTTAAGGCAAGTTTGTGCTGTTCCTACTGTATAATACACCAAAATGCAATAAATTGGGACTTTTCAGGTGTTACTTAGATTGAACAAAAAATAGGGGTTGATTTACTAAAACTGGAGAGTGCAAAATCTGGTGCAGCTCCGCATAGAAACCAATCAGCTTCCATTTTTTTTTTTTTGTCAAAGCTTAATTGAACAAGCTGATGTTAGAAACGGATTGGCTACTGTGCACAGCTGCACCAGATTTTGCAATCTCAAGTTCTAATAAATCAACCCCATTAATAATAATATTTTTATTATTGATTACGTCTTAATAAAAACATCATAACATCAAGAAAATGGCATTTTCTGTACATATGAAGTCAGTCTGAATAGTCAGAATTATGTAGAACTATAAGATAACAAATAGTTTCCACCCATGGATTTTCCCAACATGTCTCCTCTACTCTAATAATCAGGAAATGTGGTGCACATAGAAAGTATGAAAATAACTAAATACCCCTAAGCGGACTTTTTAGGCACTTATGTATTAAGAAGAGTATAAATCGATATATGTATATAGAAAAGGATGTTTATTTAACAAAATATATTAAAAACACTTGCATATGGACAAAAACATGGAATGTATACAAAACCGTGTCCAGAAACACCATAATCATAGCATAGTGTCCAGTACTGTCCTTCACCCGATGCGTTTCAGTTTATTTCCTTTCCCCAGGGGTGTTTTATTAAGAGACAGATTATACTTCTAAAAATGTAATCATAAAGAAATATATAAATGTCAAATAGCAGACTTTTTTTTACAGTAGAGTAAATATAATATGTACATTATTCAAATTCTGAAGGACTTGCATATCCTATGGTGGTGTCACAGGTTAACATTCCATTGGGACGGGGAGATGGGCGTGACTGGAGGTTGAGGGGAGGGGGAGGACGTTGCGGGACTGGACCCATCTGCTCTACCTAATGCCTGTGCTAGAAGTCTAGCTGCAGTAGCTGCGGTAGCGGCTCTCCCTATACCTATGCTGGCCGGTTCTCGTGGAGGCAGGTGGCACAATTAGCCTGGCAATACAGATCTGACCGGAGCCCCGTCCTGTGTCTTCCTGGAAGGAGCCTGCATGCCCATCGGAGCAGCTGCACTGGCTGAGAAGGGGGGGAGGACGCTGACGGGCGGAACAGCGGAACAGCTGATCGGACGGCCGTGCGGTGAGATCTTTTCAGGTACGCTGTGTGTGCTGTGTGCGGTGAGAGAGCCCGCCCGTAGTATTCCTGGTTGAGATCCTGAAACCTGCCCCCCCTGGTGTGTCCCCTGGATGAGATTCGGATGTGGAGATCGGGGGGGGAGGACGCTGACGAGTTGAACAGCTGATCGGACGATCGTGCGGTGCGGACTTTTCAGGTACACTGTGTGCAGAAAGAGAACCTGCCAGTGGTATCCCTGGAGGGGTTCTTGGAAACCTGCCCCCCTGGTACGTCCCTTGGTGTGTTCCCGTTGTGGAGTGTGGGGAGGAGGACGCCGAGGGCCGGAGCGGTCATTGTAAGAGGGGGAGCGTGTGCATTAAGCTAGCGTTTTGTTTTTGCATAGCCAGTGGTGGCTCTCTCCTGGGGCAATCAGTACACTCCTTGGGAAGAGGGAGGAGGCGTTTGGTAGAGACTATGTAGCCCTTTATTCCGGAAGACCCAAGGGGTGTTTGGAGGCAAGATGACCAGGAAGAAAGGGGCAGAGGAGGCTGCAGCACAGGAAGGAGCTGGGGCACATAACACGCGTGGCCCCAAGCATAAAGCAGGTCAGGGAGCAGCCGCAAAACTTGAGCGCTTTGCCCATACACCGAATTGCACGCCTAAGAAAAGCAGCCAGGTGGGGGGTGTGCAACACCAGGGGGCGCAGGCCAAACACCTTGGGGGAAGGAAAAGCCAAGGACCAGCAGAAATATGTGTACCGATACTTTCGGAATCGGCATCACAAACACACTTGGAAAGGGAGAGTGGATCGAGCAATGAAACAATAAAGGGTAAAGGGCCATTAGAGCAGGAGCCATCTCTAAAGGACATTCCCCTAGCAATTAATGTCTGTAAAACCTCCTTGTCAGATTTATCGGATCAGCTTAGAAGTATCAGAGAGGATTTATATGTGCTGAAACGGGATATGCAGGAGGTATGTGCGCGGACTACCGCTCTCGAGGAGAGACTCAGTCAGGTGGAAGACGACGTGAACCCAATGAGACATGAAATTAAAAGATTGAAGGAGCAAGTGGATATGTGTTCATGGAAGATGGATGAATACGAAAATAGGGCACGTAGGAAGAACGTGAGGGTTCTGGGTCTCCCCGAAAGGAGCGAGGGTAACAACCCCATAGAATATATGGAAGGCTGGTTCAGGGACATGTTTGGCAAAGACTCTTTTTCCAAATTTTTCGCAGTTGAACGTGCACACAGAGTTGCCTCTAGGGCTCCATTGTCAGGGGGTCAGCCAAGGCCTCTCATTGTCAAATTTTTGTTTTTTAGAGATAAAGTCACCATCCTCCAGAAAGCAAGGGAGATGAAAAACATACAGTATAACGACGCAAGAATATCCCTATACCCAGATTATTCCCCTGCGCTGCAGAGACAGAGGGAAAAGTTTATAGAGTGTAAACGGAAACTTCAGCAGCATAAAATTGGCTATGCGCTATTTTACCCAGCCCGCTTGCGGGTAACAGCAAATGGGGAGGTGAAGCTCTTTAATGCCCCTGCAGAAGTTTTTTCATGGCTGGAGAAGTATGAAGGGAGGCCACAGCACGGTGAAGGTTTATAGAGGGTAGGGGGGGAAGAGGAGAAGGATAAAATAAGTTTCGGGGGTTTTTTTGCTCTTTGGACTAATGGTCATTTAATTTTTTTTTTTTTTTTTTGTCCTTCTTCTATTTACTTCCCCTTTGCACTGATGTAGTTTCTTTTTTTTCTTTTTAGAAGTGAGGGTTTAGGGGGGTAGCAGATTCAATCCTTTTCACATTGGTTATGTTGGGGGTAACTCCCCTCTTATAAAGGTTCGGGCAGCAACGCAAAAGGAGAAAGGAGGTACACCCAGGTTTAGAGGGTTAAACACGGTCACTTTGGAAGCCTAGGATAGGGGCCCAAAGGTGGGCGAAGGGGGGTGGGGGAAGGGGGGGGGAGTGAGGGATGGGGTGGGGGGAAGTGGGGGGGGGATTGGAAGAAAGGGTATGTATAAGGTGGTAAGGGGGGAGGAGGGCGGTAGGGGTGTGGTGTGGAATGTAGTGAGTAGTACTGATTGTACACGAAAAGCAAAATCACTAAAATTTCAAATATTAGTCACAACGGTTTTAGAGATGAGTACTATTTTGTGTAAAGTTAAGACACAGGAACAAGTGAATGTTAGGCACTAAAGGTGGTAGGATGGTAACTTCAGGGATATTTAGATGTATGAATGTATGTTCATGGAATGCACGGGGGGTAAAGGAGATGTGGAAAAAACAGGCAATTTTTTCTATAGCCAGGTCAAGGGATGTCGGGATACTCTGTCTTCAGGAGACCCACCTGGATAAAGGTACAATTAGTGTTCTGAGAAATAGGAATTATCAGGAGCAGTATCATTCAACATACACCTCATATTCAAGGGGTGTGAGTGTATTGATAAGCACTGGGTTGGTCTTCTCCTGTGGACAGAGTAAACTGGACAAGAAGGGCCGGTATGTTTTTTTGTTCTGTAATATTGAGTGCCGGGATTGTATTCTGGCAAGTGTGTATATACCTCCACCATTCAGCACAGAGATACTCAGCGAACTGATAAGCTTTATAGCGGATAAACCTGGGGTGCCGGTAATAGTGACGGGGGACTTTAATATGGCTATGGACAACTGCTTAGATAGGTTCCCGACAAGGGTGGTCTCTGGAGGGGTACCCAGGGGCCCGCTCCTCCAATTTTGTAATGAGGTAGGGTGGGTGGATATCTGGAGGAAGTGGCACCCGGATGTGAAGCAATACTCTTGCCACTCTAGAACACATGCCACTCTCTCTAGGATCGATTTAGTGCTCTGCAATGAGGAAGCCCTAAAGATAGTGGGGGGGTAGACTACGAGCCAAGGGGGCTCTCAGACCATTCTCCAGTAGTTTTTTCAGTTAGAACAGGGTTGAATCTTGGAGGGAGGGAGTGGAAATTGAACCCCTTTTGGCTCAAAGTAATTGAGGATGACGGGGGGATTGTAGGTGATCTAAAAGAATTTATAAAGCTGAATTCAGGTTCCGCCCTGCTAGGTATAACATGGGACGCCCTGAAAGCGTTCCTTAGGGGGATCCTTATACAGAAAATCTCCTCTGCCAAGAGGAAATCACAGGTCAAGGAACATAAAATTAAGGAACGGGTGAGGGAGGCGGAAAGCAGATATGTGGAGGAACCAACTTTAGCCAGATATGAGGGCTGGGTAGAAGGTCAGGAGGAATATAGGAAACTAGTTCTGGAGAAAGAGGAAAAAAGGAGAATGTTTCAGAAGCAGAATCTTTTTGGGGAAGGGGAATTAGTGGGAAGAACCTTGGCATTGATAGCTAGAGCAAATGGCCCCTCATCCACTATATCAGCAATATGGGATAAGGGAGGGGGGATTATAAGGACTACCCCCGGTATAGTGGAGGTGTTCAAAGAGTATTATGAAGACCTGTACAAGGCCCCACAGTTGGATGTAGAGGGTGAGATGTGGGAGTTTTTTGAAAAACTGAAAATTTTCCCGTTATCCAGTGAAGACAGGGAAATTTTGGAAACCCGTTAACACAGGCAGAGCTGCAAAGAGTGGTAATGGAAATGGCGAATCAGAAAGCACCAGGACCCGACGGTTTGCCTATTGAAATTTACAAGAAATATGGAGATGTATTGCTCCCCAAATTACTGGAAGTTTTAAACGGGGCCGTGGTGGAAGGAAGATTGCCCATGTCCATGACAGAAGCCACTATCATAATTTTGTTGAAAGAAGGGAAGAATCCGTTAAAAGTATCCTCCTATAGACCGATCTCACTCTTATGCACAGATATTAAGATCCTGGCAAAAGCCCTAGCAAATAGGTTAAAAAAGATCATTTCTAAAGTAATACATTCGGACCAAACAGGTTTTATACCGGATAGATCGGTAAGCGTGAATATCAGGCGGGTCTATGGTAATGTACAATTACCTACAGAGAAGGGGGGAAATAGAGCCATTTTATCTTTAGACGCGGTCAAGGCTTTTGATAGCCTTGAATGGCATTATTTGCGGAAAGTACTGGCAGAGTTTAAATTCAGTCCTAATTTTGTGAAATGGCTGAGAATTTTATATGACAAACCAAGAGCTAAAGTCAGGGTCAATGGGGAGTGCTCCGGGGGGTTCCAGTTGGGGAGGGGGACGAGACAGGGGTGTCCACTATCGCCCCTGCTCTTCGCCCTCGCAGTGGAGCCACTGGCAGTGGCTCTAAGAACGTCACAAGAGTTTTGTGGGTTTAGAAGAGGGAGTGAGGAAGAGAAAGTCGCAATGTATGCGGATGATATTCTGCTATTTGTGGAGGATACACAGTCCTCACTGTTAGCAGCCATGAAATTGATTAAAGAATTCGGCCATTTCTCCGGTTTAAAAATCAACTGGGAAAAGTCTTCACTCTTGCCGATGGACCCCCTGGTAGATCCGCTTCCGAGACAGGTAGATTCAATAAGGGTGGTAAATCAAATGAGGTATTTAGGGGTGAATATAACAAAAGACCCGGGACAGTACATAACAGGTAATATAGTACCACTAATGGCGAAGTTAAAGCAAAAGAGTCGGGTGTGGGGCAGTCTTCCTCTCTCGGTCGACGGTAGATGTAACCTTATCAAGATGATATGGATGCCGCAAATTCTATTCGTAATACACAATTCTCCTGTCTGGATCCCAAAACTTTGGTTTAAAAAGATGGACAGTTTGTTCAGAGAATTAATCTGGAGGAATGGGGTGGCAAGGATTGGTTTGCGGGTGCTCCGTCGGCCGAGGGAGGAGGGAGGCCTGGCCCTCCCGGACCCCTGGAGTCATTTTTTGGCAGCCCAAATGCAGTTCATGAGAGGCAGCAACCTGCCTGAAGTGAGGGCAGGAGGTAGTGGTATATGGCTAAACAACAGCGGTCATGATACAGTTGTGGAAGCAGTGGAGGCAGAATCTTTTGTGCATAGCTGTCCCACAACTCAGTTAATGATTAGAAGCTGGAAGACCGTGAAGGCAGTGTTAGGATATACGGGGTTTTCTGAGTTCTCTCCAATATGGAATAACAAAAATTTAAAAGAGCTTATTACGTTGGGGAAAATAGAGGAGTGGGATAGGAGAGGTATTCACTGCTTGGCACAACTGTATAGGGCGGGGAGACTGAAGTCATTTCAAGAGCTAAGAGAGGAGTTTGCAGTCCCCAATAGGCTGTTTTTTGGATATCTGCAAGTGAGGCATGCCCTGGAGACACAATTCAGAGGAAAGGGGATAGAGTGGAACGAAATGCCTTTGTTGAGGAAAGTGGTAAACAATAGTGGCTCGGGAGGGCTGATCTCAGAAATGTACAGGGGCATAAATATGGCAGGGTGGGAGGGGGTAGTGGAGTTGAAGAAAAGAGCCAAATGGGAGGAAGAGATTGGTACTATTACAGAGGCACAGTGGAAGTATGTTCTAGCATTAGGGCCTAGGATCTCTCTGTCACCGGCACAAGGGGTATCCCATTTGTACCTGGTCTATAGACTATACTATACTCCAGAAAAACTATTTAGGTTTGGAAGGAGGCAAGATGCGAAATGCCAACGTTGCGGGGACGGGAGAGGGGACCTGATGCACATGTTCTGGCGATGCCCCAAGCTATATAGGTATTGGGAAGAAATAGTGGGGAAAATCAACGTAGTATTCAGGACCTCGCTAGCCATGGAAGCCAGAAACTGCCTTTTGAGTCTGATGGAGAACAATGGTATGCTGAAAGACACCCAAACCGAAATAATAAGATGGATGCGTGTTCCAGGGTAGGAAGATTTAAGCAAGGAAGTGGCAGGCAAAAGACCCCCCAACAGTAGTAGAATGGCTGGGAGAGGTTAATGATATGATTATGAAGGAGGAGTTTTGGTATAGGAAAAAAGGTAGTTTGAAGAAATATAAGAAGATATGGAAGCAATGGCTGGAGTATGAATGGTCTGATTAGGTACGAGAGGATTAGGTAGAATGGGTGGAGTGAGTATGGGGTGGAGGGAGGCTGGAAGGTATGGCGTGATGGAGGGAGGGGAGGTGTGGAGGGGTATTATAGGGGAATATGTTTGGGGATGCTGTCCTTTGTTTTTCTGCTCTTTAGTAGGCTGACTTTTCTTAAGAAATTTTTATACGGGATGTGCACACTATTTGCTTGGTTGGATAAGTCTTTATTTCATATTTAAAAGAAAAAAAAAGGAAAAAAAACAAAAGAAAAGGACACGTATAAAGGCAAAAGAAAAAAGAAAAGATAAGAGGGAAATAAGCCACAATGATGTGAAAAATGAGAGGAGATACATTTTGATTTTCAAAGTTGATACAATGTCTCTCAATAAGATTTTCGCTGAAGTGGAAAAAAAAAAAAAAAAACATTCCATTGAAATGTCTTTTTTAAAAACAAAGAAAATATAAAAAGGAATGTGTCTCAAGGTTGCATCTCAATGGCCCAATAGAAAGTTTAAATCTGGATCAATTGTTCGGTGATGCCGAGGTCCCCCGACCATGGGGTGACGGACAAATAAGAGCACTGAGGCCAGATTATGGAAAGAATGGCCTATGGATAAAAAAATATATATATAATGATAATATATGTCCTGCCCATTCAGGCCAAAAAAATACTATGGGGTTACTTGAGAGTGAAAACATGCTACCTGAATGATGTAGTTGTCTAAAACAGGGACAGAAGGGCTCATATAGAATATATAGTGATCCTTAGAGGCTGCAGAATAACTTATGTGAAAGACAGCAAGTAAGCTATATGGTCGTAAGTAGGGATGGGCTGGCTGTTCGAGTCGAAAGCCGCGGAACACCCTTTAAAATTCTATGGGAGAAATCAAAAGTGCTAATTTTAAAGGTTAATATGCAAGTTATTGTCATAAAAAGTGTTTGGGGACCTGGGTGCTGCCCCAGGGGACATGTATCAATGCAAAAAAAAGGCAGAGGCGCTTTGCGGTGGTTTTTAACCCTTTCTCGGCTGCTAGCGGGGGTAAAACCGCCCCGCTAGTGGCCGAATACCGACGGTAAAGCGCTGCTTACAATAGCAGTGCTTTACCGCCGACGCCGCCTCCGCCCCAGTGTGAAAGTAATTTAAAACTGCTTACAGCTTTAATGTAATGTCCGGTCCTGGTAATATGGATGAAAATCAGTGAGACAAACGGCATGGGTACCCCCCCCCTCCAGTCCATTACCAGGCCCTTTGGGTCTTGTATGGATATTAAGGGGAACCCCGGACCCAAATTAAAAAAAGGAAAGGCGTGGGGCCCCAGGCCCTCTGAACAGCAGTATACAGGCGGTGCAAACAAGACAGGGACTGTAGGTTTGTTGTTAAGTAGAATCTGTTTGTAATTTTGAACTGGTACATTTTTAAAGTGTAGCTCCAGCCAAAAAATCTATTTTTAAGCTTTTTGGAAAACATAGGGAAGGGTTATCACCCCTGTGACATTTGTTTTGCTGTCTGTGCACCTCTTCAGAAGATTTTACCACACTTTCTGTCCCAATGACAAATGTTTTTTGACAATTTGGGTTTTTTTAGTGAAACAAGGATTGATGATAAAGCATCAGTGGAAAGGAAACACATTTTTCCCATATTAACTCTTACAGGTGAGAATTTCCCTTCCTCGGGGTAGATTTCATCTCACTTCCTGTTTTCTCCTTCCGTTTGCAAGTAGGAGTCGTTTGTAAGTTGGATGTTTGATAGTAGGGGCCTGCCCTATATACTCTGCAGAAATTGGGGCCTTAGGTGTTGGTGTTACCACAACACTGTAAGCCCTCACAGTTACTCTTGGTGGGCGCAGGAACTGGCTCTGCTGTGAAATATTAGAACAAGAATTGTAATTGCATGCCCCTGTTAAAAAGGGTCAGAAAAATTGGGCCTTTAGTGGTGGTGGTGCCACAACACTGTAAGTCTTCACAGTTACTCTTGGTGGGCGCAGAAACGGGCCCTGCTGTGAAATATTAGATCAAGAATTGTAATTACATGTCCCTGTTGAACAGGGGCAGAAAAATTGGGCCTTAGGCACTCGTGCCACAACACTGCAACCCCTCACAGATACTCTAGTTGGAGTGCAGGAATGAGCCCTCCTGTGAAATATTTCATCAAAAATTGTAATTACACGCCCCTGTTAAACAGGGGCTGAAAAATTGGGCCTTAGGCACTGGTACTGGTGCCACAACACTGCAACCCCTCACAGATACTCTAGTTGGAGTGCAGGAACGAGCCCTGCTGCAAAGTATTGCATCAAAAATTGTAATTACACGCCCCTGTTAAACAGGGGCTGAAAAATTGGGCCTTAGGCACTGGTGCCACAACACTGCAACCCCTCACAGATACTCTAGTTGCAGCGCAGGAACAAGCCCTGCTGCAAAGTATTGCATCAAAAATTGTAATTACACGCCCCTGTTG
Source organism: Aquarana catesbeiana (assembly GCF_042186555.1). Taxonomy (NCBI): domain Eukaryota; kingdom Metazoa; phylum Chordata; class Amphibia; order Anura; family Ranidae; genus Aquarana; species Aquarana catesbeiana. Next base: position 382,006,201 of record NC_133327.1, read on the forward strand.
GGCGGTGAACAGGACACCCTGTGATCGGTGGACAGGACACCCTGTGATTGGTTCCAAAACCTCCAGCAGCACTGAAAGAACGCTGCATGCTGGACAGGCCAGTAGCTCGATTGCATACTGTGCAAGTTCTGGCCAGTGATCCATCCTCAAGACCCAGTAAACCAGAAGATTTTCGGTGGGAAAGGTGTCCAAGTCACATATTGCCCCTAGGTATTCCTGCACCATGTAAAACAGACGCTGGCAATGGTTGCTGGAACCGATCATACCTTGGGGCTGCGGACTAAAAAATTGTCTGAACGCATCGGTCAGACGGCCATCTTCTCCACCACTCCTTCTTTGACTGACCGAAGGCTTAGGAACACGTTGTCTAGGAACAGGAGTTTGTAACCTCCCAGTCTCTGGGAACGCGTTGCACGGACCTTTCGGCAAGGCCTCCCGAAGATGTTTCATCCTCTGCTCCCTCTGGAAAGGCAAGATAAGGTCCGCAACCTTACCCTTGTAATGTGGATCAAGGAGGGTTGCCAGCCAGTATTGATCCTTCTCCTTGATACCGCGAATACGAGGATCCTTCCACAGGCTTTGCAGGATCAGGGAGGCCATGCAGCATAGGTTTGCTGAGGCATTCGGTCCGGAGTCCTTTGGGTCACTAAGGATGACATGATCCGCAGCCACCTCCTCCCAGCCACGTACAAGTCCATGGGTTTCTTCGGACTGTAAATGATCCTCTTAAAGACTGCTGCTGATGCTGAGTGCCAGGCTCCACCTCCATGCTGACACAATCCTCCTCTTCCTCCTCCTCGTCCTCTACCTGTGTGATCGGCGGGCACGCAGAAACACTGTCTGGATAAAGGGGGCCTTGAGAGCTAAGGAAGTCCTCCTCTTCCTGCCTCTGTTCTGCCTCAAGTGCCCTGTTCATTATTCCACGCAGCGTGTGCTCCAACAGGTGAACAAGGGGGACAGTGTCACTGATGCATGCACTGTCACTGCTCACCATCCTTGTCGCCTCCTTAAATGGTGACAGGACAGTGCATGCATCCCTGATCATGGCCCACTGGCGTGGAGAAAAAAAAACAAGCTCCCCTGACCCTGTCCTGGTGCCATAGTCGCACAGGTACTCATTGATGGCCCTCTGCTGCTTGTGCAGCCACTGCAGCATGGCCAACGTTGAGTTCTACCTGGTGGGCATGTCACAGATTAGGCTGTTCTTGGGCAGGTTAAATTCCTTTTCGAGGTCAGCCAGCCGAGCACTGGCATTATATGACCTGCGGAAATGCACACAGACTTTCCTGGCCTGCCTCAGGGCATCCTGTAAGCCCGGTTACCTGCCCAAGAACCACTGCACCACCAAGTTAAGGACATGAGCCAAACAGGGCACATAGGTCAGTTATCCCTGTCGGAGGGTGGAGAGGGGGTTGGTGCCATTGTCGCAAACCACCATACCTGCCTTAAGCTGGCGTGGCGTCAACCACCTCTGAACCTGCCCCTGCAGAGTTGACAGAATCTCTGCCCCAGTGTGGCTCCTGTCCCCCAAGCACACCAGCTCAAGCACTGCATGGCATCTTTTGGCCTGCGTGCTTGCGTAGCCCATTGAACGCCTACGGAGCACCGCTGGTTCCGAAGTCAAATCAGCACAGGAAGAGGCCATGGAGGAAGAAGAAGAGGAGGGGGTGGAGGAGAGAGGTGTGGCAGAATCACCACTAGTAGTATTTTGGAGGCGTGGTGACAGAACAACCTCCAACACTACTGCACCTTGTCCTGCATCCTTCCCAGCTGCCAGAAGAGTCACCCAGTGCGCGGTGAAAGATAGGTAACGTTCCTGTCTATGCCTGCTGGACCATGAGTCAGCGGTAATATGCACCTTACCGCTGACCACCCTGTCCAGCGAGGCCAAGACATTGCCTTCCACATGCCAGTAGAGAGCCGGAATCACCTTCCGTGAGAAAAAGTGGCGTTTGGGAACCTGCCACTGGGGAGCCACACATTCCACAAACTCACGGAAGGGGGCAGAGTCTACCAACTGAAAAGGCAGCGGTTGAAGTGTTAGCAATTTAGCCAAGCTAGCATTCAACCACTGGGCATGTGGATGGCTGGGAGCGAACTTCTTTCAGCGGTGCAGCAGCTGGGGCAGGGAAATTTGCCTGGTACAATCTGACGTCGGTGTACCGATAGCAGATTGCCCCCAAGTACTTGGCTGTGACACACCTAATTCTACACCTTCATTCCACTCAGTGCAGGTCTCAGCGAGGACTGAAGGTATAGTGGGGTTGGAGATCCCAGCTGATGAGGAGCAAAGAGAGGTCCTCTTTGTTCTTTGGTGTGGGTCTTTTAGGTACGCTTGCCAACAAACTACATGGCAGGTCAACATATGTGTGGTCAAGCATGTGGTGCCCAAGCGGGAGATGTTTTGGCCACGAGAGATACGCTTGAGACATATGTTGCAAATAGCAGCGGTGGGATCTGATGCACTCGTCTCAAAAAAGGCCCACACCAAAGAACTTCTGGAATAACACGCAGAGACAGCAGCACCCTGCACATGCGGAGCTCTGCGGTGTGATGCAATCGGTGTGCTGACCTTAAGCTGGCCCCTGGAGGGCATCCTGCCTCGTTGGTGATGTGCCTCCTCCTCCTCCTATCTCCTATCAGGCACCCACGTGGAGTCAGTGACCTCATCATCCCCTCCCTCCTTATCACTAGAGCAAAGCTGGCAGTATACTGCAGCTGGGGGAACATGACTGCCAGATTGCTGCCCTTCTCTCTGGGCTCACGTTACTGCCTTCCTCTAGCTGGGTACCAACATCGGAACCTTCAAAGCGCTGGGCATCCTCCTGGAGCATGTACCCAACACTGTGGTCAAACAGTTCGGGTGACTCCTCAGGAGGACATGGTGGGGATAAGGAAGGAGTGACTGATGCCATTGAGCCGAGGGAAGAGGCCGCGTTGGCAGCTGCTTTGCCAGACAAGGTACCCTGAGCCTGGGTGAGAGAGGATGAGGAGGATGAGGACGGCTTGGTCATCCACTCTACCAAGTCTTCCACATGTTGCGGCTCAACACGGCCAGCTGCCGAAAAAAAGGACAAGCGTGTCCCACGGCCACGTGCTGATGAGGATGCACCGTCTCCACGACCAGCACTGTTGCCTCTAGACACAGAGCCTGCTTGCCCTCTTTTATTATTTATTATTTTACTTATATATATATATATATATATACTGATGCTGCAGCTAGCAGAATCAACTGCCTGCCTGTAGTATTATTAGTATGAGAACACCAGCAATTGTCTTCAGGTAGCTTTAGGTGCACACTGTGCAGAGGACGCAGTACACTAACTGTAAATACTGTAGCTGCCTGCCTGTAGTATTAATAGGATCAGAAGAACACCACTAATTTTATTCAGGTAGCTTTAGGTGCACACTGTGCAGAGGACACAGTACACTAACTGTAAATACTATAACTGCCTCCATGTGGTATTAATAGGAGTAGAACAACAGCAATTTTCTTCAGGTAGCTTTAGGTGCACACTGTGCAGAGGATGCAGTACACTAACTGTAAATACTGTAGCTGCCTGTCTGTGGTATTAATAGGATCAGAAGAACACCACCAATTTTATTCAGGTAGCTGTAGGTGCACACTGTGCAGAGGACACAGTACACTAACTGTAAATACTGTAGCTGCCTGCCTGTGGTATTAATATAGGATCAGAAGAACACCACCGATTTTATTCAGGTAGCTTTAGGTGCACACTGTGCAGAGGAAACAGTATACTAACTGTAAATACTGTAGCTGCTTGTCTGTGGTATTAATAGGAGCAGAACAACAGCAATTGTCTCCAGGTAGCTTTAGGTGCACACTGTGCAGAGGACGCACTACACTAATGTAAATACTGTAGCTGCCTGCCTGTGGTATTAATAGGATCAGAAGAACACCACTAATTTTCTTCAGGTAGCTTTAGGTGCACACTGTGCAGAAGACACAGTGCACTAACTGTAAATGCTGTAGCTGCCTGCCTGTGGTATTAATAGGAGCAGAACAACAGCAATTGTCTCCAGGTAGCTTTAGGTGCACACTGTGCAGAGGACACACTACACTAACTGTAAATACTGTAGCTGCCTGCCTGTGGTATTAATAGGACCAGAAGAACACCACTAATTTTCTTCAGGTAGCTTTAAGTGCACACTGTGCAGAGGACACAGTGCACTAACTGTAAATACTGTAGCTGCCTGCCTGTGGTATTAATAGGAGCAGAACAACAGCAATTATCTCCAGGTAACCTTAGGTGCACACTGTGCAGAGGACGCACTACACTAACTGTAAATGCTGTAGCTGCCTGCCTGTGGTATTATTAGGATCAGAAGAACACCACTAATTTTCTTCAGGTAGCTTTAGGTGTACACTGTGCAGAGGACACAGTACACAAACTGTAAATACTGTAGCTGCCTGCCTGTGGTATTAATAGGAGCAGAACACCAGCAATTGTCTCCAGGTAGCTTTAGGTGCATACTGTGCAGAGGACGCACTACACTAACTGTAAATACTGTAGCTGCCTGCCTGTGGTATTAATAGGATCAGAAGAACACCACTAATTTTCTTCAGGTAGCTTTAGGTGCACACTGTGCAGAGAACGCAGTACACTAACTTGTAAATACTGCAGCTGCCTGCGGTACTGTACTAATAGGATCAGAAGAACACCACTAATTTTGTTTAGGTAGCTTTAGGTGCACACTGTGCAGAGGACGCACTAACCTAACTTGTAAATACTGCAGCTGCCTGTGGTACTGCACTAATAGGATCAGAAGAACACCACTAATTTTCTTCAGGTAGCTTTAGGTGCATACTGTGCAGAGGACGCAGTACACTAACTGCAAATACTGTAGCTGCCTGTCTGTGGTATTAATTGGATCAGAAGAACACCACCAATTTTATTCAGGTAGCTTTAGGTGCACACTGTGCAGAGAACACAGTACACTAACTGTAAATACTGTAGCTGCCTGCCTGTGGTATTAATATAGAATCAGAAGAACACCACCAATTTTATTCAGGTAGCTTTAGGTGCACACTGTGCAGAGGACACAGTATACCAACTGTAAATACTGTAGCTGCCTGCCTGTGGTATTAATAGGATCAGAAGAACACCACTAATTTTCTTCAGGTAGCTTTAGGTGCACACTGTGCAGAGGACACAGTGCACTAACTGTAAATACTGTAGCTGCTTGCCTGTGGTATTAATAGGAGCAGAACAACAGCAATTGTCTCCAGGTAGCTTTAGGTGCACACTGTGCAGAGGACGCACTACACTAACTGTAAATACTGTAGCTGCCTGACTGTGGTATTAATAGGATCAGAAGAACACCACTAATTTTCTTTAGGTAGCTTTTGGTGCACACTGTGCAGAGGACACAGTGCACTAACTGTAAATACTGTAGCTGCTTGCCTGTGGTATTAATAGGAGAAGAACAACAGCAATTGTCTCCAGGTAGCTTTAGGTGCACACTGTGCAGAGGACGCACTACACTAACTGTAAATACTGTAGCTGCCTTACTGTGGTATTAATAGGATCAGAAGAAAACCACTAATTTTCTTCAGGTAGCTTTAGGTGTACACTGTGCAGAGGACACAGTGCACTAACTGTAAATACTGTAGCTGCCTGCCTGTGGTATTAATAGGAGCAGAACAACAGCAATTGTCTCCAGGTAGCTTTAGGTGCACACTATGCAGAGGACGCACTTCACTAACTGTAAATATTGTAGCTGCCTGCCTGTGGTATTAATAGGATCAGAAGAACACCACTAATTTTCTTCAGGTATCTTTAGGTGCACACTGTGCAGAGGACACAGTGCACTAACTGTAAATACTGTAGCTGCCTGCCTGTGGTATTAATAGGAGCAGAACAACAGCAATTATCTCCAGGTAGCTTTAGGTGCACACTGTGCAGAGGACGCACTACACTAACTGTAAATGCTGTAGCTGCCTGTCTGTGGTATTATAAGGATCAGAAGAACACCACTAATTTTCTTCAGGTAGCTTTAATTGCACACTGTGCAGAGGACACAGTACACAAACTTTAAGAACTGTAGCTGCCTGCCTGTGGTATTAATAGGAGCAGAACAACAGCAATTGTCTCCAGGTAGCTTTAGGTGCACACTGTGCAGAGGACACACTATACTAAGTGTAAATACTGTAGCTGCCTGCCTGTGGTATTAATAGGATCAGAAGAACACCACTAATTTTCTTCAGGTAGCTTTAGGTGCACGCTTTGCAGAGAACGCACTACACTAACTTGTAAATACTGCAGCTGCCTGCGGTACTGTACTAATAGGATCAGAAGAACACCACTAATTTTGTTTAGGTAGCTTTAGGTGCACACTGTGCAGAGGACGCACTAAACTAACTTGTAAATACTGCAGCTGCCTGTGGTACTGTACTAATAGGATCAGAAGAACACCACTAATTTTCTTCAGGTAGCTTTAGGTGCACACTGTGCAGAGGACGCACTACACTAACTTGTAAATACTGCAGCTGCCTGAGGTACTGTACTAATAGGATCAGAAGAACACCACTAATTTCCTTCAGGTAGTTTTAGGTGCACACTGTGCAGAGGACGCACTACACTAACTTGTAAATACTACAGCTGCCTGTGGTACTGTACTAATAGGATCAGAAGAATGCTAATTTTCTTCAGGTAGCTTTAGGTGTACACTGTGCAGAGGACACAGTACACAAACTGTAAATACTGTAGCTGCCTGCCTGTGGTATTAATAGGAGCAGAACAACAGCAATTGTCTCCAGGTAGCTTTAGGTGCACACTGTGCAGAGGACGCACTATACTAACTGTAAATACTGTAGCTAATAGGACTAATAGGATCAGAAGAACACCAGCAATTTTCTTCAGGTAGCTGTAAATACTGTAAAAACACCTGCCTGCCTGTCAGTAGTAGGAAGAGAATACCAGGAACGGATCTAGCTAAACTGAATACAGTATATATATATACACTGTATTCAGTTCAGTTATATATATATATATTATAACACCTAGGTGGTATATATATATACACAATACACTGTAAGTGCTGCTAACTGACTCGCCTGCCTACTCTAACTATTCTAACTACTCTATCTCAAATGACACTGTCTCTCTGTCTATCTATCTCTCTCTCAACGTCAGAACACACTACACAGGCCGCCGTGCAGGAGGTCTTACATAGTGTGGGGCGTGTACTAAACCCCCTGAGCCATAATTGGCCAAAGCCACCCTGGCTTTGGCCAATTACGGCTCTCTGTACATTGGCAGGTCATAGTGCATGCTTGGCCAATCATCAGCCAGCAATGCACTGGGATGCCGCAGTGAATTATGGGCCGTGACGCGCCACTCAAATTTGGCGCGAAGGACCCATATTGTTCGGAATTCAGCGAACGACCGAACAGGCAACGAAGCTCATCCCTATTTGTCAGACTCTTAACGGTTCCAACAAATAGACAGAGATCATGGGGAATCAGTTGAGTGTGCATGTTGATATCGTTTGAAATGGATAAATTCTAATCAACAATAATGTTTGAGTAGATACCTTAGAAGTTTGTTAAATCACGAGAGCACAACGTCCTGACATCCAGCTTCCTCAAAGCGGATGCCAGAAGTGTGCTACCCCATGATAAATACAATTCCCCTTCCTATCCCTACGCACAGCTGAAAGCTGACAGCTATGTTGGGATGGAGGTAAGTAGACGTTCCCTTTCCCTTTTGGCCTCCTGAACGGTGCACGCACCACCCCGCCCCAACTGCGCATGCGTGAAGCGTCAGCATGGGGAAGTGACGTCATGTGCACACAGTCCACGACACACATCGCTTCAACAGCGGACTGTGCATGTCTGCTGGAGCAGAAAAAGGGAGGTCAGGCGAGCAGGCCCAGGCGGCTTAGTGTACCGGGTGATTATATGTCCCCCCAAGGGTGAGAGAAGTTGGACATCACCATGAATCGATCTAAATGCAATCAATCAGATACAAATAAGTACCTTCTTAAGAGTGCATTCAAAGATTGACATTCATTTATCACCCCCTAAAAGTTATTGTATATAACACAAAAAAGATCTAATGTATATGATGCACATGAGTTGCAAACAATAGGACACAAAGCAGAAACACTTTTTGACAAAATAAGAATATAAACATTATTCAAAATGAAATGACAAGGAATAAATAAAATGTTAGTTTCATTAGTGCAATCTAACCAGGTAATGATTATTGATTGTAATGTATATTGGTGATAAACATTGAGAGTGTTATAGAGAATTAGAGTATTATAGAAAAATCAGAGACCTAAATAACAAATGCGACAGGAATGCGTCGTGAGGGATAAAAAAACGGGGATTATTGCCAATCCCTCATTTCTCTATTCCCCCCAGACGCAAACCCTTCCAAAAAGGGTTTAAAGCATAGATAGTATAAGCCATTTCATAATTTCCTACAATAAACATGTTAGATAAATAAACTGCATTTCATATTGAGTTATTTTTTTTCAGTTGATAACAGATTGAATGTAATTTTCCATTCATTGTCTCGTGGCATTTTTCAGAGGCCACAGTTTGTCAGTTAATAGTGGGGGTACTTCATAATAAAAGCAATAGATAGTGTTATGTTCGCTCTACTAAACATACCTACAAATTAATTGCTTACATTAAAAAAAAAAAAAAATTGTCCTAATACTGAGACACTGTATTTAGATGTAAATACAAATACAACTATTAAAACATTGTAAATAGAGCATGATGCAGAAAAAAGAACATAGAGGGCACCTAAAATTAATACCAATATCTATATCTAGTCAAAATAATTAGTTTTTATGCTATGATTAATAGCTTAGTGTTAACTTATTTGAGTTTAACAAATGTGTCTTTTATGTATATAAAAGACATGATTTGTATAAAATATTTGAACTGGAAGTCATTAAACGTTCTAAAATAGGAAGTCACGGAAGACACTGAATTGATACAAGCTATAAAAATATACTAAACTATATTTTTTCTCTTCCATCTGGCAAAAAAATTACCTTTTACTATAACAGATGGCGTTTAATGCATTGATTACAAAAATCCTGAAGTTAAAATACTTTAATTACTAAGTCAATACCACCTCCAACCTTTGTTGAGGCTTTAGTGTAAAAACAACAGACGGTATAAGGCATCCGGCAGGACAATATTTAACTAGAACTTTGCATTAGCGGCTTTCCTGCAGACTTTGAATGCTAAAGATCACCTGGATCATAGTTTGTTTTATTAACTAGCTCAGCTTACACAGCATGTATTTACTAGGTACAACACATAAAAGCAAATCTCTGCAGCTATTTACTGCTAATGATGTATTTTAATGAATATCTGATTTGAACAGTTAGATTTTTGACTAATAATCAAATGTGAGCATTTCTTGGTGAAATCAGTGCATTACCAAAGTAGGGCTTTGTAAGTTTTCAATGTATTTGTGTGATTGTCCTCCGGTTGTTCCAATTTTCCCCAAAACCCAAAAACATACTCGACTCAGACAGAAAAAGTCAATTCCCTAGTATAACCTCCTTCCTCCTTGCACAATATAGCCCTTACCACTTTTGGAATTGTCTCTATTTACTCTCTGTACTGACCCAGCATCTCCATCCCTTTTCCCACCTCCCTATGTAACCTTTTATTTATTTACCAAGGGAGGAGAAGAGGGGAATACTATATAGTGTGGCTTGACAGAATTGAAAGTCTGATGGGGCTGCTGACATCACATCCAAGATGGTGGCAACCCAGCAATCTCAGGGCTTTTGAAAGTGTACACAAGTGTAACTTTTACAGATAAATAACATGCCTAAAATGTATTAACTGCACATATAGGAGGTTGATTTACTAAAACTGGAGAGTGCAAAATCTGGTGCAGCTGCAGCCAATCAGCTTTTAACTTCAGCTTGTTCATTTAAGCTTTGACAAAAAAAACCTGGAAGTTGATTGGCTACCATGCACAGCTGTACCAGATTTTGCACTCTCCGGTTTCAGTAATTTAACCAAATAATCTCACTGGAAGATTGTTGTTGAAATGAACGGTCTTTTGAGAGGGTCTGTTTAACCCCTTCCCGACCAGCCGCCGCAGTTATACTGCGGCAGGTTGGTACTGCTGCGCGAGCCGTCGTAGCTGTACATCGGCTCTTTAAGAGGAAGTAGCAGGCGCGCACGCCCGCAGCATGTCCCCGGAGCCGAAATGCATGCCCGGTGGGCGCGATGACCGCTGGGCACCCGTGATGTAAACTCACAAATCCCGGTTTTGTCGGGAGAGGAGACAGATAGTGTGTTCCTACTAAATAGGAACAACGATCTGTCTCTTCCTTTAGTCAGCCACACTCCCCCCACAGTTAGAAACACACATAGGGAACACAGTTAACCCCTTGATCACCCTCTAGTGTTAACCTCTTCCCTGCCAGTGACATTTATACAGTAATCAGTGGCTATTTTTAGCTCTGATCGCTGTATAAATGTCACTGGTTCCAAAAAAGTGTCAAAAGTGTCCGATGTGTCCGTCACAATTATGCAGGCCCGATAAAAACCGCAGATCACCACCCTTACTAGTAAAAAAAAATCATAATAATTAAAATGCCATAAATCTATCCCCTATTTTGTAGACGCAAGAACTTTTGTGCAAACCAATCAGTATACGCTTATTGCGATTTTTTTACCAGAAATATGTAGAAGAATACATATCGGCCTAAACTGATTAAGATATTTGTTTTTTACATTTTTTGGGGGATATTTATTATAGCAAAAAGTAAAAAATATTGTGTTTTTTTCAAAATTGTCTCTCTTTGTTTTTTTATAGTGCAAAAAATAAAAACCACAGAGGTGATCAAATACCACCAAAAGAAAGCTCTATTTGTGGGAGAAAAAGGGCAGTGCCATATCGCCAAAAATGGCCTGGTCAGGGGGCAAATCCTTTCAGGGCTGAAGTGGTTAAACAATGGTAGTCAATGGATTCCAGAGCAGTGTGCAAATAAATTCACAGATTTGGTGAATTGGTAATTTTTTTTAGTCTCATACGTATCCAATCCAGTTCATGAATCATGGATCCCTAAATTGTGTGATTAACCCCAAATTGGAGACATCTGCTCAGGCAAATTAACTAAAGATCAAGCCTAGATATATCTGTGCTGTCAGATCAATGCAAGCATATTCATGATCATGCAATTGCATTGTTCATAAGGGTTTCACCCCTGACTAGCAATAATGAATGCTTGATATAGGTAATTTTAGGCTATTTTAAAAGTAGTGTAGTCATCCTACAATTTCAATGTTATTTACTGTGTAAAAAAATATGATTTGCCATTCCACCATAAGTGATTGGTTCATTACATACAAGTTGTGATTCTATGCTACATGCAATAAACACTGATAAACTCTAAATATGCCACTGTAGCATGAAGAAGATGATGCGAATGGTGCCAAGCAACCATAAAGACTACTTGTATCCTGAATTAGAACAGTTAGATTGCATAGTATTAGATAAATGCCTGTATACATAGCCTTGGTAAATATACAGTTTCTGTTTTTAGCAAACACTTCAAAGAAGAGGTTGACTTCTAGCCTCCTTTGAAGGGACTGCTGCATGATCCCATTCAGAATCCTCTGCAATCGAGATAAATTTACCCCGAACTCTGGCCAGCAACCCTATCCTCAGAAATACACACACCTTCTTTGAAATTATACCTAAAAGTTGTGTGCATCAATGGGGCTGATTTTCTAAAGCAGTAAATGCCATTTACTTGGCAAAGTGGATGATTATAATTACAAAGAACCTGTATTTATTTTTTTTTTTTTATGTTAAATGTTTCTGTTTCAAAAGAAAAAGAATAATACAAAAACAGTGCCAATTGGGCATACCCTGGCATTAATTTGCGTACAGAAGAGACAAAAAGACAACAAAGGGTGGGGAGTAATACTGTATATACTCGAGTATAAGTTGAGATTTTCAGCCCTTTTTTTTGGGCTGGAAGTGCCCCCCTCGACTTACACTTGAGTCACTACTGTCTGTCTGCATGATCAGCGTGTCATGCAGACAGACAGCGGCCAGCGTGTGATATTACCATTCGGTGGCCGTTCACTGTTCAAAAGCTGCGCCTCCTCCTCATCTGTGATAGGCAGAAAACTCCATTTCCCAGAAGTCAGTGTACAGCCTATCACGGACATTCTCTCATCCTCGTCCGTGGTATGAGGATGAGAGAATGTCCGTGATAGGCTGACCGCTGACTGCTGGGAAATGGAGTGTTCTGCCTATCACGGATGAGGAGGAGGCGTGGCTTTTGAAGAGTAGAATGGCCGCCGAATGGTAATATCGCAGGCTGATCAGTGCAGAGGGACACACGAAGGATGCAGATCACCACAGGGACACATGCACAGGACATAGATAGTTGACACATGCACAGGACACAGGGACACATGCACACATACACAGGGACACATGCACAGGACACAGGGACACATGCACACATACACAGGGACACATGCACAGGACACAGGGACACATGCACACATACACAGGGACACATGCACAGGACACAGGGACACATGCACAGGACACAGGGAGGTATACAGCTGCAGATGGGCATTGTTGACCCTCTTTTTCCACTTTCAGTAGCTGCTGCATTTCTCACCCTCGTCTTATACTCGAGTCAATAAGTTTTTCCCAGTTTTTGTGGTAAATTAGGGCCTCGACTTATACTCGGATTGACCTATACTCGAGTATATACGGTAATAGGTAGCTTGTACAAACTTACATCAAAACTTGAGGGATTAGTAGTGGACAAGCGGTTTGAATCAGACATGCATATAAGCATAAAATATCACTATGATGAACATGTTGAACAATGGGCCAAGAGAACTAAAGACGGTAACAACAGTAGTGCAGTAAACAATAAGAAATGCTTTGAGTACAGCAGATAGATCTTTTGCAGGTAATTGGTATAAGAAGGAAGGGAGGTACAGGTCCTGATTGAGGATAGGTGGGGATTTGAGTCGAATTGAGAAGTAGGTATGGGAGCCATATTTGGTCCGACGATATTGGTTAGGGTGGATAGGAACAGTATGTGTTAACTAACACAATGGTGCACTTCTACAGTCAGTGATCCAAAGTTCCCAGAACCTGTATTTATTTTAAATACCCAATCATGTGCAAAGACATTTTAAAAAAAGGGGACATTTGCTAGTGCTACAGCATGATTGGTGATTGAAGGGAATACAGCTTAATCTTATCTACTAAGCTCAGTGGATATTAAATTAGTTAAGTGAGAAGTCCCTATTTATTACATAAGAAAATCATTTATTTTATTGTCTCAATTACAGCTGGCACCAAAATCCCCATTGTTGGACACTAAGGGGGTGACATCATTCCCTTGGTCAAGTGCTAGTGCTTGGGCCTTGCTGTTGGCTGCTAGACCCAAGCCCTGTGAAATGGGTCACATGTTCCTCTATGCCTGGAAGTACCAGGTGAGTATCAAGGGTGAATAGGCAAGGGTATGTTTTGGATATGTTCAGCTGACTTTTCTGGAGTGACTCTGTCACATAAAAAAAAAAATGGAGAGTGATGGATGAAGGGCGCGTGATCAGTTGCTCACATCAAAACGTATAAAATTTATTCATATGAAAATAGAAGCAAATAAAAGTAAATAAAAACATTAAAATAATGCCAATACTACGTATCAATACAAACAGGTTACAAAATATAAAAAACATGGAAATTTAGAATTAAAAATGGGTTAAAAGTATCATGAGTCCATATTGAGGCGGGTGTTTAGAATTGGCTGATGCGTTTCGAGGATAACCTCTTCATCAGAGCCTTTTGAGAACCAGGGCGCAGTCTCTATGGGCCAGTAGGCCAAAATATGTACATCAACATAATGGCTAGTTGGAAAAGATGGCCTGAAATGGAAAATGCGATTTTCTGTGTTCCATACCAGTCCACGTACAAGCGTTCTATGTGATAGTTGATGGTGTGTGTGTTCTCCTTTAAATTTGTAGAGAAGGGATTGTAGGGTGGTGTGGACCTGTCACGGGCTGGATGAAAGAGAGATTTTTTTTTTGGCCTGTCTGTGTCCTCCTGGGAGAGTGCTGTCCTGTATTGTAGAGGATGGAGGGGGGTGAAGATCTCTTGAGAGGTTACTGCAGCCAAGTATGTCCGCAGCTTGTCTGATTCCTCCGTCCTCCCACATATTCCTACTAGTTAGTTACAATGATGAAAATCCATTAAAAATAGATAATAATATTTTTTAGAAATCCCTCTTTAAAAGACAAACAAATAAAAATGAAATCATTTAACCACCTGGCGCCCGTGCTATAGCCGAAAGATGGCTACAACGCTGCTCCCTGGATGTCCTGCTGTTTACATCCCCCATGCGCGCCGCGGCAGGTGCGCATTGGGGGAAATCTGAGTTGGCCATGTCCCTTGGACACAGCCAATCACAGATCGTGCTAAATGGCCAATCACAGCGGCCATTTAGCACTTGATCGGAGTGTCCAATGAGAGATGATCTCATATGTAAACATATGAGATCATCTCTCATTGCCGGCTCTCCCTCCTGACACAGAGACCATGTGTGAGGAGGGAGAGCGACCTGCAGCTGCAGCATGAGCCGTGAGTGTGTGAAAACAGACACACATGCGCCCACAGTGCCATCTGTCCCCAGTGCCACCTGTGCCCAGTGCCACCTATCAGTGCCCTCTGTCCCCAGTGCCACCTGTCAGTGCCATCTGTCCCCAGTGCCACCTATCAGTGCCATCTGCCCCCGGTGCCACCTGCCCCCAGTGCCACCTGTCAGTGTCACGTGCCATCTTTTATCAGTGTCACGTGTCATCAGTGCCATGTATCAGTGCCATCTGTCATCAGTGCCACCTGTCAGTGTCACGTGCCATCTGTTATCAGTGCATCAGTCATCAGTGCCACGTATCAGTGCCAGCGGTCAGTGTCACATCAGTGTCACGTGTCATCAGTGCCACGTATTAGTGCCATCTGTCATCAGTGCCACGTATTAGTGCCATCTGTCATCAGTGCCACATATTAGTGTCATCTGTCATCAGTGTCACGTGTCATCAGTGCCATGTATTAGTGCCATCTGTCATCAGTGTCACGTATTAGTGACATCTGTCATCAGTGCCACATATGAGTATCATCTGTCATTAGTGCCACGTATTAGTGCCATCTGTCATCAGTGCCACATCAGTGTCACGTATCATCAGTGCCACATATTGGTGCCATCTGTCATCAGTGTCATGTGTCACCAGTGCCACTTATTAGTGCATCTGTCATCAGTGCCACATCAGTGTCACGTGCCATCAGTGCCACGTATCAGTGCCATCTGTCATCAGTGCCACATCACTGTGACATGTCATTGTCCTGGTGCTCCAGGGCCTTCAAAAGTGTAATAGGTAGTCAACAAGATAGATGTGTAATTTGTGCTCCTAGAACACCTGAAGGTACTCCCTGCATGTTTGGCCTCTCTATGTGGCTAGGCTGTGAAAAAGTCCCACATATGTGGTATCGTAATACTCAGGAGGAGTAGCAGAATGTATTTTGGGGTGTCATTTGTGGTATACACATGCCACGTGAGAGAAATAACCTATTACAATGAAAATTTTGTGGGAAAAAACAAATCTTAATTTTGCAAAGAATTGTGGGAAAAAAATGACAACATCAAAAACCTCACCATGCATCTTACTAAATACTCTGGAATGTCTACTTTCAAAAAGGGGTCATTTGGGGGGTATTTGTACTTTCCTGGCTTGTTCGGGTCGCAAGAAATGAGAATGAGTACATCAGGTGTGATCAATTTTTTATGATTTGCACCACAGCTTGTAGACTCTCTAACTTTCACACAGACCAAATAATATCCACTAATTTGGGTTATTTTTAATAAAGATATGTAGCAATATAAATTGTGGCCAAAATTTATGAAGAAAAATTAATAATTTGCAAAATTGTATCACAGAAACAATTAAAAATGTGTTTTTTTTTTCAAAATTTTCGTTCTTTTTTCATTTATAGCGCAAAAAATAAAAACCCCAGAGGTGATAAAATACCACCAAAAGAAAGCTCTATTTGTATAAAACAAAGGACAAAAAATGAATTTGGGTACAGTATTACAGTATTACAGTATTACATGACTGAGTAATTGTTATTCAAAGTGTGAGAGCACAGAAAGCCGAGAACTGGTCTGGTCAGGAGGGGGGGTTGAGTGCCCAGTAGGCAAGTGGTTAATATACCAGAGCATAACAGTTCTATGCTTTTGTATAAACTTCAGGAAATTCATGTGCCCCAGGCAAACTGTTTCCATGCAGGAGATGAATGTCAACTTGGATTGGTTCCACACAGTTTAGTAAAAGCACAGTGCAGTGGCTCACTCATGCTCCTTGCCACAGCATTCGCAGGATGCTGCATATCCTCCTTACTCCGGCCCCTTCAGTGACAGCATCAATCGCTGTCCACTTATGCTTGTCTTTTGTTAATGAGGGAGTTTGAGGAGGGACCACACTTTGATGATTGACTGAGGGTGCCAACTGTCAATTACACTGGCCCTGTCCCTTGCATCTGGGCTGTTGGTGTGGAGGAGAATGGCTAGCAAAAGCACCCCAAAACTGGTGGGGGAGGGTACCTTGTCTCTACCACAAATGTTATCAGATCAGTAAAGACATTCTACATGATGGTAAGCCAATTGCTGTATGTTGTTACTTTCCCTCTTCCAATTATTAACCATTGATGTACCATCTGCATGTTAATTACTCTCTCTCACAGGAGATACATTTTTTGCTGAAAGCCTGGGTCACAGGACAATGACCAAACCTCATCCTTGACCAAAATAGGAACTATACTAGCTATCATAGCCACAGGATCTCAGTGATCATCGCCAATAATTGAATGCGTTCCACCACTGTCCAACACAGCACACACTTGTTAAGTCTTCATGCAGCATCCCATCCATGGCACGGATCATCATCTTCCCACACCTTGCATAGCATGCACAGTATGCCATCATTGATTGATGCAACTCAATTTATATGTACACTACTCTGGTTCAAGACCCCTACATTTTCTCACACCCTTGGGTTAATGCACAGGCCTGATGTCTGCTTATTGGTTTATTTCCAGGGAACCATTACGCAATTGTATGACATCATGTATGTGCATTTTTGAAAAGGCATCTGGACGTCCATTGTTTTAATCAGTTTTGTATTGTTCTATATGTGTGTCCTTGTCTATTGTCTTTTTGATGTAGTACCCTCCCAGGTTTTGATATATACCAGATGATACTGCGAAGCTGCAATCCAAGCTGACTGCAGAACATTATTTCTTTTTAAAGCTTGCTAAATTTATATTTAATAGGTTTATATTTTGTTTAAATGCATCCCAGAACTACCCTCTGTTACCATTAGTAACTGCTATGATTTCCCAGTGATCCTTACTGGGATTTCTTTCCCCCTCCTTTTTCGTATGCTGTTTAGGGTTACGGTGACGACACCTTATGTGGTGAGTGGTAGCTGGGCCTGTTATGATTTGGTGGACCTTGATATACCCGTATCTTTTGTTTTGTTAGTTGTTACTTTCCCTCTGCCAACTTCCCACAATGATATGTTTTGTGCAAATACTATCTACTAGCTGAAAAGGTGACAGCAGCAAAAACTTCATAATCACCATTATTAAAGACATGAAAAAAAATCATAACATACGAAGATCTTCCAGAAAATTTTAATACATTCCTTCCTTACAATATTTAGCAAGCTTAGTACATATTTTGTTTGCCTTTAGGAAGAAAGATTTTTGGGTGAATTTTCTCCTTTTCACTTTGAGGGCTCATTCACCCTGGATGTGTTGAATGGTGTTGATCTGTATTGATCAACATAGGCTCAAAACAAGAGAACAGAGCAAACAAGTGTGGTCTATGTGCTCTGTTCACGCCATAAATGAGCGTTGCACGTCTGCATTGTTATTGCAGTTATAGAAATTTATAATCAATGGCAAAATTGGTGAGGTGTTCTAGTTACAACAGCTCCCGACAACCCTATTTTCATTACAGTCCACCCCTTCTCCTAGTCACAGCAACTCCCTGCCACCATAAATTTACCCCACCCCCCTATGCCATACAAGTTGAAGTTAGAAGCTGACTAGCTACCATGCACAGCTGTACCAGATTTTGCACTCTAGAAGTTTTAAGAAATCAACCCACAGTATTCAGTATCAGGTTTCAAATCCACTCCACTGTTTGACCTGCATTTTGGCCAGAGTCTCACTGCCAATGGATTACTAGGGATTAGGGCTAGGCCAAGGTAGAGACCCTTGGCTTGGCGCTGTGCTAGGAAAGAGGAGCCTAGCTGAGGCGGGAGCCTCTCCTGCTGTCAGAGCTCCCTATGACCCTAGTTGCAGATTATCTGTATCAAAAAATGACAGTGGCTCCTGATACACAATGCAGGAATGAGTGTAAAACTGTAAGCAGAGCCTGCAAATTACAACAGCAGTGCAATCTACAGGGTGGGCCTGTCACTTTGACAGCTGGTCCACTGTGTATCAAGAGTGTTGACAGCAGCTGACAGCAGCATTCACATTGCAGCCATCATTCATAAATAATATCATTCATTAATAACATAATTATTGGAAGATAAAAGTATTGTCTTTTGATCTGCATATAATATTAGCTCCAGTAAACCATCACTTGTAAAAAATATATATATTTTTTTCTGTTTATGTAACCCTTCCTTAACCCTAAAGCCCTAGATAGTTTGTAACTTCTTCTCGCCTTTTTTTTCACTAAAATAATTTTTATGTATAAAACTTGTTTAACTGCTTCCTGCCCACCGGCCATCAAATGACGGCTGGGCGGCGTGGCTCTCATTCTGGGTGGACGTCATATGACAGCCTCCCAGAACGACTGATCTCGCGCGCCTGTGGGGGCGTACATCGCGGCAACCGGTGGTGCGGTGTGTCAGTCAGACACACCGCTACACCGATCTCGATAAAGAGCCTCTGACGGAGGCTCTTTACCACATCATCAGCTGTGTCCAATCATGGCTGATCACGATGTAAACAGGAAGAGCCGTTGATTGGCTTTTCCTCACTCGCGTCTGACAGACGCGAGTAGAGGAGAGCCGATCGGCTGCTCTCCTGACAGGGGGGTCTGTGTTGATTGTTTATTAGCGCAGCCCCCCCTCAGATGCCCACCCAGGACCACCAGGATGCCGCCAGAACACCAGGGATTGGCGTCACCCTGGACCACCAGGTATGCCACCCTAGACCACCAGGGAAATCCCAAACAGTGTCCAGGCAGCTGTCAATCAGTGCCCATTCCCAATGCCTGCCAGTGCCATCAGTGATGCCTATCAATGCCATCTATCAGTGCCCATCAGTGCCACGTATCAGTGCCCAGCAGCGCCACCTATCAGTGCCCATCAGTGCCGCCTATCAGTGCCCATTAGTGCTGCCTATCAGTGCCCACCAGTGCCACCCATGAGTGCCCATCAGTGCCGCCTATCAATGCCCATCAGTGCTGCATATCAGTGCCACCCACCAGTGCCACCTACCAGTGCCCATCAGTTCCGCCTATCAGTGCCCAACATCAGTGCCTGTCAGTGCCCATCAGTGCCACCTCATCGCTGCTGCCTTATCAGTGCCCGTCAGTGCCGCCTTATCAGTGCCCATCAGTGAAGGAGAAAACTTACTTTTTTACAAAATTTTATAACAGAAACAAAAGAAAAACTTTTTTTTTTCAAAATGTTAGGTCCTTTTTCATTTGTTTAGCAAAAAATAAAAAATGCAGAGGTGATCAAATACCACCAAAAGAAAGCTCTATTTGTGGGAACAAAATGTAAAAAATTCTGTTTGGGTACAGTGTAGCATGACCGCGCAATTGTCATTTAAATAGCGACAGCGCTGAAAGCTGAAAATGGGCTTGGGCAGGAAGGGGGTGTAAATGCCTGGTATTGAGGTGGTTAATCTTCCTAGCGGTATTCCCGAGTGTGGCTCAGGGTGAATTTTCATTACCAAAAGTGGTAACTCCGAGCCACACTCGGGACTGCATCACAGGATCCAGGCAAAGTTAATTACCTTGTCCCCAGGATCCTGTGATGTCCTCCCGCTGTGTGTGCAGGCTGTGTCCTCCGCTCAATGTATCACAGTGCCAGGCTGCGTTCCCTGCGAGTCCGGCGCCAAATTCAAAAAGTGAAAAACACATTAAACATACAGTACACTGTAATCTTACAGATTACATTACTGTATCAAATCATTTCACCTCCCTTTTGTCTCTAATGCTTTGCCCAGTGCCCTGCATGCAGTTTTATATTATATCTACTGTTCATTCTGCCTGGAAACGAGATTGTCCATAGCAACCAAAAAGCGTCCCTTTAAGTCAAAAGAGGTTTTAAACCAGCTAGAAAACAGCGATAATAAATTATTATCACTTGCAGAATTGAGCGATAGTGATTCGTGGGGAAATTCGTCATCAAACACTGAAAGTAATGACAGCTAAAATTCTGCAACTGAGCAAATTTCAGTGTTTTTGATTTGATTACATTATTGAATACATTTTATTATTATTATATTATTATTTGTTATAATTATTTATAGTTATTTATTATATTATAATTTATGATTTTGTGTTCCCAACTTTATCATACCCAGGATGTCTACTAGACTCTTGTTTAGACTCTGTGTTGTTCCTAAGAATTACAGGCCTACAATATAGAACGCCAAATTTCCGCTTTGTACCGCTTTGTACCGATTTGAGCATCAAAAATGTGACATAATCATACCGCCATGGAGGTTAATTGTAATTTATTTTGTTTGTTTTGTAGTGTCCCATCACAAAAGTACACACAAAAATGATGAAAATTTTTTGATTTGTTAATTTTTTGTTCTTTTTACCAGTCACGTAATATTGATGCCATTATGAAATGGGGCAAATAACATTTACTAATGTGATGAATTATAAACCACCTCAATTCCCAACTGAAAGAGATAATTTTATTCATATAAATTAATGATATCATACAATTAATGATAACTTGGCTTTATTTTCCCATACTCATTATGACTAAATCATAATAGTTTAACCATGTTGGCACACTTCCCCTTTTTATTTTTATTTTTTATGCACCAAGAAGTGGCAACCCAAGGGTCAGTGGACAGCAACTGTCATTTCTGCACCCTGTCCCAGTTAAGGCACTGTACATGCAAACACGATCCTGCTCAGCTGGGACGTGAGGATGAGGAATGCAAACTTTGACTTCGGTGCCGAGCTACCATCACCATGCATGGCTTACAATTATAAGGCAACCTTCTCTTAATGCTGGGAAACTGTACTTCTACATGATGTTCTTTCATCCTCCAACTCCTATGTCACTATTGGAAAATCAGAGACCTAGGGATTTTAGACTTGAACAACAACACACAGAAGGGGACACAGGTATATAGTCCCAGAAATAATGAATACTTTAATGTCTGAGAAAGGATGAAGCAATAGAACGGAGTGACAATAGAAGGCACTGGCCGCTCTAGAGGTATAATTTATTTGAAGGACATTATTCATGGGGGAGATTAATGGATCACTTTAACTACCAGTTCCAGACTCCCAGAACACAGAACCTATTCACTAAACCTCGTGATTTTATTTACAACTAAGCAGAATTAGCTAACTTGAAAACTATTGTCCAATTCAGATTGGTAATTTTGGCTCAAAGAACAGCTTGGCCTAGGGTTGCCACCTCATCCCTTTAAACCCAAACACATATGAATTACACAGGTTCTGAGGCTGATTTAATGCAGAGAAGGCACCAAGTGAGTTTAATTACCTCCTTAATCAGCCACAGAGCCTGTGTAATTATTATGTGTTTGGTTTTAAAGGGATGAGGTGGCAACCCTAGCTTGGCCCCACATGCTATAAATAAAATACACAAGTACAATATGAATATATATGGCAACCATGAGGGAAAATAATCCTTTCAGTGGTTGGATCATTGACAAACACTCTCCAAAGTATCTAGCAGCCTTTTTCAACCAGGGTGCTTTCAGGTTTCTTCAGGGGTGTCTTGACAAATTGCCTAAAAACTGCCCAGGAATTGTATACAAGCCAGCGGGTGGATCAGGCCTGCCTTTTAGTTACACAAAGCCACAGGTTTTCATTGTACACCATTACGACCTTCTAGTCGACGGCATCCTAACAACCAATAAAATCATCAGTTAATAAGGAGGATGTCGGTCACCCATGCAGCATTCTTGTTTGCCTCTCCCCTGATCCACTCCATCAGTACTGGGGTCACATTAGCTGGGTGATTGAGAGAAACCGAGGAGGAAGCGAAACATTGGAATACTAGTCAATACCAGTCTGCAAAGATGTATTAGCTTTGGAAGAATATATTGCCTCTAATGCTGGGTATCCTACATGTGTGGCTGTTGCTGCATTATGTAGAATTATTAGAATTGTTTTTTTTTTTTACATATTAGAAAGGGGTGCCTCGAGACTGTCCATAATTTAAAAGGGTGCCTTGGCTGCAAAAAGGTTGAGTAACACTGGTCTATGGCATGCTTTAGAAAACTATTTATTTTTCCTATATACAACAATGTGTTTTGAGAAATCAAATTTTTATGTAGTTTCCATATTCGGCAGATATCAAGATAAAAGTCAAATCATTGTTTATCTTTTGGGATTTAAATGTCTGTGAACAAACATGTACATTTGCACAAAAAATAGGTGTTGTGCTTGTTCTGGAGATATGAATTGCATTTTGCTATTGTGAGAAAAGATCATCATCGAGATATTATAGGTAAAAGTAAATACAAATGAGCAGCAAATTCGAAATTGTGGTTTCAAATGAGCTGTTATTTTCCCTACATTTCATTTCCTAATGATATTGGCAACAAAGCTATTGGACTTTTCAAAAGCCTGTAACATGGTCTGATAGCTTTTCTATTCCCAGTATTAAAGCATGAATTGGTTTAAAATATAAACATGATCCTCTTCCTAATGTATTTTTGCTCTTAAAATATCTGTGTTGGGAAGAATTATTCGTGGGCATTATTTAGCAACAGAGTCATTTGAAAAATAACAGATTTATCTAGAGCAGATGTTGGTTTGGTTGTACTTGTGGTGTGTGTTAACATTGCCACCTGTCTCCCGCTATGGATACTGGAGGGCATGTGCTGCTTTAATTCGCTACTAATCTTTTGTAAATATTAAAAAAGGCAACTTGACAGCATCCAAATATTTTATATTCCGTTTTACACCACTCATATAATTAGTACACAAACTGATATTTCAGTTTCCTTAATCTAGTCTACACATTTTTAGGTGATGAGTAAATTGACTGATCCACAATCCATGGAAAAGCCTCTGTTCCCGTAGATAAAGAATATACCTGATGTTTATTTTAATGAATAGTATAACTGAAAACGCTGTCATGATTTTGGTAAAAGCAGACAAACAAAGGTAAAAACATATTCAAAATGGGTATTTTTTTTTCTTGAAATTCAAGCAATGATTGTGCCTGCTCAAGGTTTATTTTTCATCCAGAAGCCATACCAGTTCAGTTCCCTTTGTCTGAAAGCTCATGATCTGCGAACCCTTCCTTGTGATGCAGTAGAGGGATTCCCAAACACACTCACTGCAGGCTCCTTGCTGTCACTTATACACAGAAAGCATAATGTAAAAAATGTCAACACTTATGCCCTGTACACACGATACGATTTTCCGACAACAAAATCCATGTTTTTTTTCCGACGGATGTTGGCTCAAACTTGTCTTGCATACACACAGTCACACAAATCTTGATGGATTCCGGTGACGTACAACATGTACCACGAGCCGTGAAAAATTAAGTTCAATAGCCAGTGCGGCTCTTCTGCTTGATTCCGAGCATGCGTGGAACTTTGTGCGTCGGAATTGTGTACACACGATCAGAATTTGCGACAACAGATTTTGTTGTCGGAAATTTTGAGATCCAGATCTCAAATTTTGTGTCGGAAATTCCGATGGAAAATGTCCAATGGAGCCTACACACGGTCGGAATTTACGACAACAAGCTCCCATCGAACATTTTCCTACGAAAATCCTATCGTGTGTACGGGGCATTAGAATTTTCTTATGCCACGTACACAAGACCGGACTTTCCAGCAGAAAAGTTCCGATGGAATCATTTCATCGGATATTCCGATCGTGTGTGGGCTTCAGCTGACTTTTTTTTCAAAAATTCTGACGGACCTAGAAATAGAACATGTTTTAAATCTTTCCAACGGAATCAATTCCTATCGGGAAAACTGTTCATCTGTATGCTATTCCGACAGATCAAAAACGACGCAAGGGCAGCTATTGGCTACTGGCTATTGAACTTCCTTTTCTAGGCCTATCGTACGTCATTGTGTTCTAAACGAACGGACTTTGGCGTGATCGTGTGTAGGCAAGTCCGTTTCAGCGGATTTCCGTCGGAACTCCGTCGGAACTCCGTCGAAAAGACTGTCAGAGTTTATTCTGACGGACAGTGCGGTCGTGTGTACGCGGCATTACAGCCACCAAACAAATTCAAAACTGCTTTAAAAGCATGTATTTGCTGAAGCAGAGAGAAATCAAGTTACATAGCAACATACCTCCCAACTTTTTGAGATGGGAATGAGGGACACCTATCAGCAAAATTATGCAGGCATAGGACACACCCCTTGCTGCGCTCCCCTTAAGGGAGAATTGTTCAAAAAAACAAGATTGGTTAAACCCACAAGGGCTTTTTTTACCACTACCATTCCTTCATATTTGCTTTTGGAATTTACAAATGCTGCAATTTAGAAATTGGATGAAAGGTTTAGACCTGGAAAACACTTTTTGATAGATAAAAAGTGCATTTTATATACAACTATATAGATCAGACCAAACTGAGGGAAAAATGAGGAGGAATGAGGGACAGAGGGACATTGCTCCAAATCAGGGACAGTCCCTTGAAATCAGGGACACTTGGGAGCTATGTAGCACCCACTTTGGGTAGTACACTTGCAGTGACACCGTGCATTCTGGTCACAGAGGATTACACAGAATACAGCTTAAGGTAAGTTGAGTGAACCAACATTAGCACAAACGCAGTGTTTTCTGGATAACACTAATGCCGCGTGCACACGATCGCACATTCCGACAATAAAATCCATGTTTTTTTTACGACGGATGTTGGTTCAAACTTGTATTGCATACACACAGTCACACAAATGTTGTCAGAAATTCTGATCGCCAAGAAAGCTTTGACGTACAACACATACAACGAGCTGAGAAAAATTAAGTTCAATAGCCAGTGCAGCTCTTCTGCTTGATTCCGAACATGCGTGGAATTTTGTGCGTCGGAATTGTGTACACACAATCGGAATTTACGACAATGGATTTTGTTGTCGGAAAATTTGAGATCGGAAATTCCGACGGAAAATGTCTGATGGAGCCTACACATAGTCGGAATTGCCGACAACAAGCTCCCATCGAACATTTGTTGTCAGAAATTCCGACCGTGTGTACGCTGCATTATAGTGTTATTTTGGTTCATGCCTTATAAAGGGTTTTTTGTCTTTTTCTTGATTAACTGCAGATAAAGGGTTCTATATATGGAGGTTTTCAAGGTATATATTTTAATGGCTGAACTAGATGTGCTTGTGTGTTTTTTCAAACTAACTAAGCATTTAACAATTTAAAATATAACAAAACACTTTTGATTGTATATTTTGATAGATTTAGAGTTTATATACATTTAAAAATGTCATAGTTCTCTGTATTTTTATGTTTTGTCTAAACTTCTTTCAATAAGAATAAGAATATATGAAAAGAACAAATTTTATAGTCCATGAAAAGAACAAATTTCATAGTCCTCAGTAACTAAATTCAGGATCATTGTATCCTGGCTATTAGGAAGCGGTGGTGCAATCATAAAAAAATATGTGCTGATTTATTCCAAGTAATGCCTACCAAAAGACAGTGCTTAATCAACGTGAAAAAGTTCTGCTGACATCCCTTATCCAATCATGTACAAGTAAAAATTATGTTTTTTTTTTTTCCTTACTCGCGATTGGGTATTCTTTACAAAGTGAACATTTACCTAATTTACTAAGTCCTGGAGCAACTGCATTTTGCAATTTGCAAAGTGCACAGTCTATATGCCTTTAATAAGTCTATCCCTTTGTGTCTTCTCATACATATACTTTCCTCTGCTGTTTCTCCACCAATAAAATAAAGCACTCATCAAATGTACTGATCCCCCAGTCCACAGAGGTCAGGTCTCACTTAACCAAACCCATAATGAGTACACTGCACTTCATTCTTTCCAGGAAAGCCCAGACTGTACAATTTCTTAATCTTCTCTCCACTCCATAGCCTCTACAGATATAAGTGTATTCACATTTGTCATCAATCCTAACTGTTTCCCTCACAGACTATGATAATCTGCTCCCACAGACACCTGGTGCAGCAGCACCATCCTTTAAAGGGGCTTTCTGCAAGCTTGACCAAAGTGAGCAGTGCTAAGTTGATGTATCAGCAGGACATCCTTAAAGGTGAGTCAGGAGTGAGTGAGGAATGACCTGCTGGTAAAGGTGTTGCCAATGGGAGCTATAATCACCCCCAAGGCGATTGTCTATACCCCACTTTGTCCAAGCTGTTTAAGATGCAACCCCTCCCATATAATCTAGTGGAAGTTTCTTGGCCTGGATTGCCCTAGAGTAGTAGATTCTAAGCCGAATTTTTTTTTTTTCTGATTTGTTTTTACTTATGTTATTTTTTTATTTAATTTAAAATGTATTTATATTTTTGGGTATTGTTTAGCATTCGTGCAGTGCTTGGCCTCCACACAGCAGAGGCCAGGCACATATGCAATCAAACTACAGATCATCATCAGCTCAGTGTCTTTTATTTAATCCAATAGGGGTGAAATCCAGTATACAAAAGTTCATGTGTTTCAGCCTACAGAGGCCTCAGTCATGACATGATTAAGGCCTCTGTAGGCTGAAACGTGTGGACTTTTGTAAACTGTTTTTCACCCCTATTGAATTAAATAAAAGATTTTTTGCGTTGTGAAGAAACCAAGATGCTGCTTATCTGCAAATATGATTCTTCATTTTTGGCAGCGTGTGGAGGCCAAGTATCAGGAAGATTCCTTCCCTTTTGATTGATTTGTAGAGGTAGTAGCACTCACTTATATCCTGTTAGGCATGTATGAAATACCTCTGCTTTGTTGAGTTGGCCCACTCAAACAACTTCAACTCTTTTTGGAACACTGTCCACAAGGTTTAGGAGTGTGTCTATGGGAATGTTTGACCATTCTTCCAGAAGCGCATTTGTGAGGTCAGGCACTGATGTTGGACGAGAAGGCCTGGCTTGCAGTGTCCGCTCTAATTTATCCCAAAGGTGTTCTATCGGGTTGAGGTCAAGACTGTGCAGGCCAGTCAAGTTCCTCCACCCCAAACCCTCTCTTCAGTGTCTTGCTTTGTTCACTGGTGCGCAGTCATGTTGGAACAGGAAGGAGCCATCCTAAACTGTTCACACAAAGTTGGGAGCATAAAATTATCCTAAATGTCTTGGTATGCTGACGCCTTCACTGGAACTAAGAGGCCAAGCCCGACCCCTAAAAAACAACCCCACACCATAAACCCCACAAACAAACCCACACCAGAGTCCTGACCTCCATTTAACAGGGAACCCCTGCTAAATATGACTGTATCTACAACTCATGATACATTAGTGTAATGGTCAGTGGGAAGCATGCTCCTTACACTTGTGACCATTAGGAAGAAGTACCCCCTTACAGAGAGCTAAAAAGATCAATGATGTCAGTGGGAACTTATCTGAGAGGTAGAATATGCTCATTGCTCAAGGAACTCCTAGCAACCTCTGGAAGAACCCTGGTTGAGAAACCCTGCTCTAGAGGCTGCCTCACCTTGTATTTATAGTGTTCCATAAGGAGGCAGAGCTATGAGCATCTGGAATTGAGCAGACTTAACCCCTTCCTAGCTCCCTAGCTCCCTTGGCCTAATCCTTCACTGACCTGACCATTATCAACCTATAAATTCCTAGCTCCCTGGTCAGCCTATTACACAAAAACTTACTAACATAGGCTTTTTTACTACAAAGTACAAACATGTAATACGAGGCAGTGTACACCCTACACACCAAATCCAGCACAAACACCAACCTTAGGACCCTTTCACATGGGGCTCCATCCTCTGAGATCTGACTGCCAACTGATCTGATCCGACTGATCCCCATCAGTCTGTTTTTAGAAGATCGGATTGGATGTCGATGGTTGAAAATGGACACATGACAGTTTACATCCGCCGTTCCATGGAGGATAATAGAGGGTCCAATCAGGTCCGCCTGAAAAACTGAGGGTCCTAATTGGTCAGCCCGTGTGAAAGGGGCCTAATGAGTAAATTTAGATGTGTGTCTAAATCTAGCTCTCCTCCGAAGCGCGATCCAGAACGCTTTTCAGAGGTAATTGAGAGGAGGTGATGAGGCAATGTGATGTCTCTTCACTGCTTGTTTTAACCCCCTTTTTTGCTGACAAATGTTGCCACAGCTGCATGCATTGCACACAGTTGCGAGACATTTGCGACGCTTCCCCGTTTGCCAGAATGGGTAGCATTTGGCGGGCTTGCCACCCACCAATTGCTACAAGTAGCAGTTTTTGACATGTGTACACCCCGTCTACTGCCTATTGCATCTTAAGGTGGGGGGGCTGAGGGGAAGTAAAAACTCAGCTCAACCCCACATTTTTACTGCCCCCAACTGCTCGTCTAAATGAGACCGATCTCTAGTAAATAATAATACATATATAACATTTTAATATGTTTCTATGTGACACAATATTATGTAAGATTTCTATGTTGAGAAAATAAATAGCATAATTAGAAGTTTAGATTAGCTATCTCTGTAATCACTTGTGTCCCATTTGTCATTTTCAAAGTGTGCAAGTGTGCAAAGATTGCAGTTTTTTATCTCAGTGCCATTTTAAAAGAAAACCAGGAGCCAGTGGCTTCAGCGGATTCCGGCAGGAGCTCAGGCTGGAATGAGTGAAATTAACCACTTGCTTACTGGGCACTTAAACCCCCCTCCTGCCCAGACCAATTTTCAGCTTTCAGCGCTGACGTACTTTGAGTGACAATTGCGCAGTCATACAACACTGTACCCAAATCAAAATTTTATCATTTTTTTCACACAAATAGAGCTTTCTTTTGGTGGTATTAATTCACAGCTGGGGTTTTTATTTTTTGCTAAACAAACAAAACAAGATGGAAAATTTTGAAAAAATTTTTTTCATAGTTTGTTCTAAAATTTTGCAAAAAACAGGTAATTTTTCTCCTTTATTGACATGCGATGATGAGGCTGCACTGATGGGCACTGATAAGCACAGTTAAGGCGGCATGGATAGGCAGAGATAAGGCGGCACTGATGAGGACAAATAAAGCGGTACTGATGGACACAGATAAGGCGGCACTGATGGCAACTGATAAGATGGCACTGATGGATGGCACTGATGGGTGGCGCTGATGGGCACTGATATGTACATCTGATAGATGGCACTAATGGTCACTGATAGGTAGCACTGATAGATGGCACTGATGGGCACAGATAGGTGGCACTGATGGGCACTGGCACTGGTAGGTGACAGTGATGGGCACTGGTAGGTGACACTGCTGAGCAGCACTGTTGATGGGGCACTGTGGGCAGTGATAGGTGGCACTGTGAGCACTGATAGGTGGCACTAATGTGTGGCACTGTGGGCACTGGCAGGTGGCACAGGTGGACACAGATGAGCTGGCAGCAGCTCTCCTTGATCGGGACCGATGTCCTTCTCACAGCTGCCGGTGATCTTTTTTTTTTCTCCTCACGCTGTCAGCGCGAGAAGAAAAAATAGCCGATTACCGGCTCGGCTCTGTTTTCATCACATGATCAGCTGTCATTGGCTGGCAGCTGATCACGTGGTAAGGGGTCGGGATCGACCCCTTACTCCGATCTGTGATCAGCCGAGTCTCAAAGACTCGCTGATCACAGAGCGCGCAGCGCGTACCCTGCAGGGGGCATGCAGGCTGCCCAGGCACAGGAGGACGTCAATAGACATACTCCCAGCAAATTAGGTCTGCGCTGTAGCCGTCATTCGGCTATAGCGTGGATCTGAACAAGTTAATAGGACCTCTGATTACTCTGAAATCTGTACTCTCGTCAACCTCACCCAATCTTACTTTATTAATCTTATTTTTATTTGATGCTAACAATCTAAGCAATCTGTTTAATTGTTCCCCTGTGTGTGTCTCAATGTAGCATTAAAGTGAAAAAAAAAAACCTGTATGTTAACCCCGAGCTTTACCATTCCACTATGTTACTAGAACCACCAATGTGATATCTTATTAACAAACCTGCTCTGTTAATTATATTTAGGGATAAATATACAGAGGTGCGTAAATTATATAAACTTTTTAATGAGATATATTTCAGGAAAATGCATTTTTTATAATTGTTTGCATTTTATTTTAAATACTATTAATTCCCATTGAAACCTGAGGAAATAAAAATATATGCATCCAAATTTGCTACTAAATTCAAGCCCAATCTGTCCCCCAAAAAACATGTATAAAGTATTCAAAAAAAGTTTGGGATTCCTGGAAAAAAAAAAATGATACTCACCTAGGTGGAGACATCATCGGTCAGATGCAAGATCTGTCTCCCGCCGACTCCAGACTGAGAACTGAGCAATAAAATACCACTGATCGCTCAGCTCTCGGTCTTCAGGCTCTTTGCTCTGTCCCTCCAGTACTCACTGGAGCACTGGGCTGTGGAGGGGCAGGAGTGGCTGGCTCAGGCTCTCAGCAGCTTGTTGGGAGGCTGAACCAGCTGCTGTTGGGATCTTTTCAGAGAAGGGACGTGTGAATGTAACGTCAGCTGACAGTGGGCTTTAGTTGGCTAAAAACAGGTCAATGGTGTGCAGAATGAACTGCACTCCTGTGATCCATAGGAGAAGTGCAGACAAAAAAGCTTTGACTATACTTCTCCTTTACGGTAGAATACAAAACCTAGATTATATAATGTGTAGAATCAGGAAATCTCCAAAAAATGCTCTGGGAATCAAGGGGATTCCGGAAGAAAAAGACCTGGGGATTCAAGTGGTGAATTCATATGCATCTATATACAACATTAGCATGCCAAAGATGATTCCTTACTGGCACAGTATGACAATATGGTCTGGAGATTACAAATGGTCTTTGTCAGAAGCAAGTCATCGCTCCTCAGTGTTAACTGTGTACCATCTTCAGAAAAAGTGTTTGTTTGGGTAAATAATTATCAGAAAACAAGATTACAGCAATCCTTTTTAAACAAATGGGGGTGTGAAATTTGTTCTAGAAATTCTGCATGTGGTATCTAAACAGGAAAACAAATATTCAAGGATCTTTCCTGCCCCCATTTCATTAATAACAGCCAGGCAACAAATGCTTTATAAGAAGACAGATGGTGTTTCCTTTGTCAGTAAATTTGTTTTCTGAAGGATATTTGTTATTTCCGTAAAGATGAGGTGACATCAAGGCATAAAAGCGGCACAGTGTCTGAAACAGGTCAGGTTGGATGTCAAGAAAGGTATTGGGTAGTGAGTTGAGTACACCAATGTCATGGTCTAGTTTAGGTCTAGTGCGAGGGCAATGTGGAGCCATGCAGGGAATTCAACATGCACTGGGTCAGTTATTATTAACTTTTTAGACAGGGCTGTTTAGGTAGTGAGAAGTATGTGCACTCTGTCAAACTTTCAAATGTTGGCCCACATGTGCATGGGGGAAACTGTTGGTCAGTGAAGAAAGGCACCCTTACACTGGTGGCCGAAAAGCAAAAATGCACCCTATATTGGTGGTCAATGGTAAATATTGGTGGTATATATATTGGTGGTCAATGGTGGTTAATGGCCAATGGTCGTCAGTTGGAGGAAGAATGTTCCCCTTACATTGGTGGTCAGTGGAAGCAAGGCACCCTTACAATATGGTTCAGTTATAGTGATAATAAACTTTACATTGGTAGTCAGTGGTGGAAAGAATGGCCCCCTATATTGGTGCTTAATGGTAAAAGGTTCCCCTTATATAGAAGGCCCTCCCTTATATTGCTGGAGTGTTGCAGAAGGAGCTCCCATTACAGTGGTAGTCAGTGGAAATAATGACTCCTTAAATGGGTGGTCAGTTGGAGATGGGTTCATTCGAATGGTTAAATAAAAATCAAGAAAAATCCATGCTAGGTAAATTATAGTATTAAAAGGTAAGCTGCCACTTAATCAACTATGATATCAGCTGTGAATAATATATACCAAAAAAGCGGCGCTAAATATAGAAAGTAATAAAAAAATCCCTTAAACCCCTTTCACACTGAGGCAGTTTTCAGGCATTTTAGCACTAGAAATAGTACCTGTAAGGTGCCTGAAAACTGCCTCCCATCCCGCCGGAATGTGAAAGCCCGAGTGCTTTCACACTGGGACGGTGCCCTTGCGGGATGTTAGAAAAAGTCCTGCAAGCAGCATCTTTGGGGTGGTTTGGGAGTGCTATATACAGCCCTCCCAAAATGCCCCTGCCAATTGCAATGCATGGGCAGAGCATCCGAAGCGTCTGAAAAGCGATTTGGAAGCGCTGCAACATGGGCGTTTTTAACCCCTTCTTTGGCCTGCTAGTGAAGGTTAAAAGCGCCCTGCTAGCATCCAAAAAGTGCCGCTTAAACAACGGTAAAACGCCACTAAAATGAGTGGCGATT
The DNA here is from genome assembly GCF_042186555.1 of Aquarana catesbeiana. Taxonomy (NCBI): domain Eukaryota; kingdom Metazoa; phylum Chordata; class Amphibia; order Anura; family Ranidae; genus Aquarana; species Aquarana catesbeiana. The sequence continues at coordinate 382,038,964 of NC_133327.1, forward strand.
TACCCCTAACGCACGGGCGGCCTCAGTGTGAAAGGGGTCTCATAGTGTCCAAATATTAAATCATAAACATAACAAACCGTGAAAAATCAGGGTATACTGTATAGCATAAAAAAAAATATCTTCTAAACATCACATGTAAACAATCATGTACATAGTGAAACAATGTGTAAAATCCTGTCAAAAATATACACAAAAAAATATTATTTGAAAAATGTCCATAAAAGTGCAAAAAAGTGTATAGAAAACATTGATCGATGCAGTCCACCACCATACACCACCACTTAGCATAAGCCTCTTACCAGATAGTGTGGACCATAGATTATAATGGTCATAAAGGCAAAGAAAACCCGGCATCTGAGGTAGTCGATGGCAGATGGCAGATATTATTTATAAAAGCATAAGGTAACCGACATCTGAGATGGCTGCTCAGCAGCAGCTCCAAATAAATTGAGGATAAAAGAATTAAACAAGCATAGTGAAGCCTGCTACAATTATAATTATTTTTTTTAAATGTATAAGAAGTACCGTATTTATCGGCGTATAACACGCACCGGCGTATAACACGCACCCCAATTTAGGAGGGAATTTTAAGGAAAAAAAAACTTTTAGGAGGGAAGTTGAAGGGAAAAAAACTTACATTTAAATGCCGATCATTGCAGCCTTCTCAGTGCAGCCTTGCCCCAGTGCAGCCATGTCAGTGCAGCCTTCTCAGTGCAGCCTTGCCCCAGTGCAGCCATGTCAGTGCAGCCATGTCAGTGCAGCCTTCCCCAGTGCAGCCTTGTCAGTGCAGCCATGTCAGTGCAGCCTTCCCCAGTGCAGCCTTGTCAGTGCAGCCATGTCAGTGCAGCCATGTCAGTGCAGCCTTCCCCAGTGCAGCCTTGTCAGTGCAGCCATGTCAGTGCAGCCATGTCAGTGCAGCCATGTCAGTGCAGCCTTCTCAGTGCAGCCTTCTCAGTGCAGCCTTCCCCAGTGCAGCCTTCCCCAGTGCAGCCTTGCCCCAGTGCAGCCTTGCCCCAGTGCAGCCTTCCCCAGTGCAGCCTTGTCCCCAGTGCAGGCTTCGATCCCCTGTCCCTGCTTTGTGAGCTTCAAAATCGCCGACCGCGATTTGAAAATGGCGCCGCCGGCGCCGAAATACACAGAGCCGGTCCTCGGCTCTTTCCGGCGGCTCTCGTTCACTTTTGGTTCCACTCGTAGTCCCGAGTGGAGCTATCCAAGTAGGTTCGGATAGCTCCGCTCGGGACTACGAGTGGAGCCGAAAGTAAACGAGAGCCGCCGGAAAGAGCCGAGGACCGGCTCTGTGTATTTCGGCGCCGGCGGCGCCATTTTCAAATCGCGGTCGGCGATTTTGACACTTTGACAGCTCGGGATCGCAGGGGATCGGCGTATAACACGCACCTGCGACTTTCCCCTGATTTTAAGGGGAAAAAAGTGCGTGTTATACGCCGATAAATACGGTACCTTAGGTAACTCATAAACAGGCAAAAAGCGTATCAAGCAGACTGTCAACTCGTGAGAGAGGAACGCTGCGAATAGCAACCTAGCAAGCGTGGTGTCGTCAGTAACAGCCAATGCTGACACATTTCATCATCAATGACATCTATACTCTCCAGACAATGGTGGTGTCAATGGGTATCTCCGTTACTCCTCCATAGATAGAGTAGCTGCCCATTTCTTAGATGTGATGGTTGCATTATTTTCCTACCAATAAGTCTGTTTTTCAACAGAACAAGCTGTCCCACAAGGCAGTGCCTCCTTGTTCTGTTAAAAAACAGACTTATTGGCAGGATCACCAGGTGAAAATAAAGGAAAGAAAGCCTAAAAAAAGAAAACTAATACTAAACTATACCCTGATTTTGCATGGTTTGTTATGTTTATGATTTAATATTTGAACACTATAAGGGATTTTTTTTCCATAATTAGTGCCACTTTTTTTGTATATACAGTATCATTAGAATGGTTGTCGGTTGAAGGAAGAATACCCCTTTACATTAGTGGTTTGTGGGAAATATGCCCCTTTTTATTCTTTATTCGTGGTCAGCTTAAACAAAGACAGAGATGAGTGGAAATTCCCAATTAGTCCTGTACCGGCAGATTATCAATCCACCTGAGAAACATGCATGCAGAAAATGCACCCCTTTTTTTTTTTCCTTTTTTATAATGGATATTATTCTGTCCTATTACTGTCCTATTTAATTTGAATTTTTGTCCTGAACTTTAATTTTCTTTAATTTATGTTTGCTATCAATAGTCATATCTGTAATGTTGGATCTGTAACTATTATTTTTTAACATATTTTTGCCGCCTAGTGTGTTTTTAGTTATGGTCCTCCAGCTAGAACCTTTGGGGATTCATATCGTTCAAATACTTTCAATCTTTAGCTGAGTGACATCTAGATGACGAAAGAACTCTGTATTAAAAACCATTGCCATGCTTTTAATACTGTTTTCAAAAAAAAAAAAAGTACATTAACAATCACAAAACTTGTACGAGTTTTTCTACTTTAATATTATTTGTATATTATGTCAGGGGTGTATCTACCATACGGCAAACAAGGCGTTTGCCTTGAGCGCCATTTTTCAGGGGAGGGGCGGTGCCTGAACCCCGATGGTGCCTGTAGCTGCAGGCATCACCCCAATATTATTTTTTTAGAACCGGCAGTTGACTCTCCTGAAATAGCAATCAGTGCAGCTTACTAGCTGTTTGATTGCTATTACAAGTAGTGGGAGGGGACAACCCCCTCCCACCAGCTTCCTCAGCTCTCTTGGGCTCTCCCATCCCACCGGTAGATCCGAGCGACCAGCCAGCATGTCCGCTGGCTGGCCAGACAGCCATGCAAAGCTGGGACCAGCTGTTGGTAACAGTAAACTGAAAGCCATGACATGACATCACTTCCAGTTGACTCGGAAACCATCGGTGCCAGTTTTTAAAAATCAAAAGCATTTTTTTTATGTAGCACTGAACCCCTAAGGAGCTGCTGATAATTGATTGGGCCTGCACTCTGCCTCTCAACCTCTGAAAATGGACTCGACCCCCTTGGCACAACTGTGTGGTAATGTTAGTGCAAGACCCAATGATAAAGAGCAACACAATAATAATACAATATGCTGTATATTTACCGTCACCCGGGTATCCGTCACTCCACCAGCTGTAGTAATAGATAGAGTTTCATACAAATTGTAAATTAACCACATAAACAGTTTACTGGAAGAAACTTTCTCATCACATTAGACATAGTGGTAATCCCAATATAAAGAGTGCAAGTAATAACAATCATAATGCAGGTAGAAAACAAAACTCAATGATCACTTGAGAAGCATATGCAGACATAGGTGTCCGCAGCCTATTGCATTTGGGTGTGCACCCTGACTTGGTTAAATTGATGATAGGCAACTCCTATCCTCATATTGATTAGTGGTTCCAAATTAATAATAACTACTGCAGTAGGGAACAGACACAAAAGATACGCTCAGCATCTTTCCAAATAACTGTTCTGCTTTATTATGATGCAATTGAAGGTTTTTATGCACATGATTACGTAGGTATCACATTAATATTACAATTGTACATTTATGGTAACAAGGGGCGTTACATAGGCAGGCTTATTCTAATCAGGACTTGAAAGAATGTAAACATTTACTGAAAACATTATTAGTGCTGTGTGCACAGTGAGGGCAGTGTGCAATACATACAAAATACAATACAATTATATACAGAACTTACAAATTTCCATTACAGTCTCCCCTCTTTTGATCAATATTTTGATCACTAACCATACCTGCTATCACCTTTAACCTGGAACCTCCACACGCTTAGGTGGAGGTAGTCCTGGCCAAAGAGGCAAAAAACTCCATTGTGGAGAAAATAATAGCTGAGCAACTTTTTCATTACAAAATGACTTTTCATTGTGAAAAACAAATGATTGATAAGACATATTTACAGAGTACTGGCTGTACACTCCTGTGGCCAGAATGGCCTTCTAGCTGAATTGTGGACATGCTGACTTATCAGCATATGTAAACACAGACAATTCTACATAAAATGGAAGACATACAAAAGACAAATATGACTTCAACATGGCTAAACTATTTTTCAAATATATATATCCCTTACAATTAAAGTAATTGAATCAAAAAGTACCCTAGACTGTGATGACAAGAGGGAAACAAATCAAACACAGAGATTTCTTTAATTAAGTAATTTTTTCAGTGTCTGGTGTGGATCCAGGTGACTTTTCCTTCAAGTTTTGCAAAAACTGTAAATGAACTAGATGCTGTATTGAGTCTCCAAACATTTCCTTATATATAAATGTCTCTTAACAATCCAAAAGTCGCCTGGCTTTAGTTTTAGATCCTTCCAAACTTTTAGGATCCGGAATTGGGGAGAAAACACATAAATGAGTTTGTAAAAAACCTTAAAAGATCATCAACATTCTCCTTGAGATCCGAATGGAGGACTTCAGCTGCTGAGACAAAATATAAGCAAGTGAGTAACACACTCCCAAACCAAATCCCATAGGGAGAGAGTCCAACATCCCCCTTAGAGGCTTCATAAAATATAAGCAAACATTCAGGCAAAAGTTTTCTAGTTTCTTACTTTACTTTGTCCGCTATATTGTAGACAGTAGGGGGTGTAAAAATAAGACCTCAAAACTTCTAGTAAGGACTCTCCTATAAAAATTATTTCCTCTGTTACTCTCTGTACTTTCTGGCACTCTGTACTTACAAACTACTTCTGATAACACTTTTTACTGTGGCCTTTGCAGTAGCATTTGCCACTGGACATCCAAAAAACATGTCCATACAGACAAAATGCATACTTGTAAGATCCTGACTTGAGCATATGGATATATCTTTTTTGTAATCTCTGGAAGGGATGTTCAACTTTTGGTAACACCTTTGGTAACAGGTAAAACAAGAAGTGGTATGTTAGTAAAACAACTGTGGTGAAACCTGGCTCTATCCCATGCTTATTTACTAAGGCAGTCATAACTGCTTGTGACTGATCCACTTGGTCCATGTGTCAGGCTGGAGGGAAAAGAGTGGCTGACAGACATAAATGATCACCTTTTCCAAAGTCCTGTTTCATAAGAAGTTGCCCCCTGTGGACCACTTGTTCTTCTCGTTCTGGGGTCCTTAAAGTTGAATTATTAATCCCAGCTATACTGGGCTAGAACTAGGGTGGAATCTGTGAGTTGCACAGACCCATCAAGTGTCCGGGGCTGTAAATGCAGCATCCTTAGTCAGCTGGTCTGCTTCCATGTGTGAGTTTTAAAGTTAATATGGCTACCTCAGCAAGAACCTGGAAGGCTGAAAACAGCCGATCAAATTAACTTGGCATGCTTTATTGGTTTACCTGCTGAAGTAAAAACAAACTTCTGGCCCTTCAAATGGAACCAAAAGCTCTCTATATCTCGACTATCTATAGAAATATACACTCTTTTTGTAGCTCACAGGCTTTGCTAAAACATGGAGCTCTGCTTCTTGGCTGGGGAAAAAGGATCCAATGACTTTAAATACAGAGTATCCTTCTGGGTGATAAACTGCATACTCAAATCTACAAAAAATGTAATATCTGGGTCTTCAGGGAGTGTGTCCCGCACTGGGCTCACAGCAGCTGATTCCTACACCATCAATTTAACACGTGTCTTTTCCTTTCTTTTGAATAAATGTACGCGTTTTTCATTGTTAGATTTGTACATAAACAAACTCATATTTTAAACCTTTCATTAGACAAACATTTAGTTAGCTGTATATTTGCTGCACAGAATGTCGGACCATTAAAAATTAATGAACTCTTCATTACTGGGTCCAGCTTGCATAAATATATTCCAATGGCTTGTTTTCTATCACGCTATTTGTGTAAGAACTCCAGTTTCATGTTTCAAAAGACAACTTTTTCCTGGCAATAATATAATAAATGATAACAATACCCTGCGGTCATGGAGAGATGTCCATAAACCCAAAACTATTCTTCTGCTTATACCACAGTACTTCCAAGAAAAAGGGGCACATCATTTCCCAATCCACATATTCTGCTTTGCATTTCAAAAATAAAAATAAATAAAAACAAAAGGACCAATCTGTATGATGGACCATAAAGCATCAAAAACTATAAAACAACTGGCTGCAGGTGGCATCTATCCTAACAGGATGTGTGGACTTGATGTGATGGGTCTGTTATATTTAAATTTTATTTAATATTACTCTTACATCATGGACCGCACATCAAGTTATCATCAAAAACCTTACAATATCATTTTTGCAGAAAAACTTCTTATGTATCCCATCCATCTTGGCTTTGTTAAATATTATGGCAGCTGTATTCCAAATAACAACCTCATCTTAATCTTTTTTTCTCTCAATAAGGGCTTATTGTATAAATATAAAATTACAAAATTGTTATCTTAATCTAAACTAATCCCATTTTTAAAAATTTCCCCAATAACCTGGATTTCGGGGGCGTGGTCAAGATGGCGACCTAGCAGGACGTGTGGGACGAGAGCTCCGCTCCTGATCGGCCTCATTATCCGACTGCAAGGGATATACAGATGCCCTGATGACCCTGCTGAGCTGCGGCTGTCCCTAGGCTCCCCTGAGAGGTAATCTGGGTCAAATACAGTCGGCGTCGGGCAAGTTAAAGCCGCCGCCGGCAAGACCGCGTGGAGCGTCCCGCTGTGCAGGGAGAGAAGGGGGATCTGCGCTGCATAGGTCCCGCGCTCCGATCCCCGGCCGCCTGACTATAGACTGCTCCCTCTCATTGTCTATAAAGGACATGTGCTCTTTACCCCACTGAAAAGGGGATCTACTACGGGCCTGTGCGGGAGATCACTGGGGGCATATAGACGGCGGCACCCTGCCTTACAAACCCAGCCAGCGCCAGGCAGCCACAAGTGGAGAATCCTGGGGAGGAGAGAGAGACAGGAAATACAGGCTGTGCAACCACTGTGCTCTGATCCCCTAGGATATTAGCACACACTGCTTTACCTGCTAGACTGAAGTAACCATTTGCCTTCTAAAGACATATAGTCACCCTCCTCACCCCACTTTACAGTGACTCACTACGGGAGCTAATCTGGGGCACGAGGACAGCGGCATCCAGTACTGTAAACGCCGTCACCGAGGGGTATGCACACGTGGGGCACCCTGCTGTGAGGCAGAGGACAGGAGCTCCGAGCTGCACAGATACCTTACTTCGGCCCCCCAAGGTATAAAGCCATACTGTCCTGCCTAACAGGCTGACTATTAGACTGGGTATGCGTAAGGGGACCTCCGGTGCACAGAGGAGAAGGCAGTCGGCCCAAAAAACCCCACCGCCGACCAGAGACACACGTGCAGCGGTGCGACTTAACATGGCGTCCCAAACAGAGCACACAGAACCATCTGCAGAAACCTCTCAGCTGGCCACAGATCAATTCCAAGCACTAATGCAGGCGATAACAGGCTGCCAAACTACCCTCACCACGAAAATAGAACAGATGCAATCCGAAATGGGCCTCATAAGACGTGATATGGACAAATACCGTGATAGGCTAACAGAGGCAGAACGAAGGGTAGGAGACAATGAGGATGCCATTCGGGACCACAGTGCCCCAATATGTACACTGCAAGTTAAGATGAAAACCCTGGAATCCCGCGCTGAAGACCAGGAAAACGGAAACCGCAGAAACAACCTGCGACTGGTGGGACTTCCGGAAGGAGTGGAGGGAAGAGATCCAGAGGCTTATACGGAACATCTGCTCCGCACTCTTCTTCCACAGGCTCCGTTCTCTACCCATTTTGCGGTGGAACGCGCTCACAGGATGCCATCGGTCCGGGGTCCACCGGGAGCACCGCCACAAACCTTCATATTCCGCATGCTGAACTTCAGAGACCGTGATTTAATTCTTAGAGAAGCCAGAAAAGTTGGGGAACTGAGATCCGAAAACGCGTAGATCATGCTGTTCCCTGACTACTCGGTCGAAACGCAGAGACGGCGTAGGACATTTGACCAAGTCAAAGCCCAGATGCGCACCAGGGGGCTCAAGTACAACATGCTATTCCCAGCGCGGCTTAGAGTGGTGGACGGTGAGACTACAAAATTCTTCACCTCCCCGGAGGAGGCGTCCAGATGGCTTGAATCCTTGCCACGCGATCATTAATCTGTGCATCGGAGACCACCAAGAATACCCCTTTAATTTACCAGAGATGGTAAGATAAGCAACTCTTTATTCTTTGCAACCCGCTCTCTGTTTAAATCCAACAGACTACAGGAAGTAGTGCATTTGTTTTTTCTTGGGGACAAGATCCAGAATGTGAACCGAATGCACTGTCTGGTGATGATATGGGAGGCGATCAATATTCTGATGAGTGGTTTTGTACTTGGGGTCGGGAGGGGTCGGCCACCTTTGACTTCCCTATGTTATCCGAGTTTCTTTGCCGTTGGTCCCACCCCCCCGTCCCGTGACCCCTCCCCTGGATGTTGGATGTACTCGACTCCCTGCTCTGCGGTGGGTGGGGGGTGAATGCTGCTTCTCCGGGCCTTTTACTCTCAGAGATATGTGATTGCACAAGACACTTGTATATTCACCAGAACTGTGAACCGCCTGTGGACTTACAGATCTGATGGAGGGGTTGGGGGGTGCAGAGTATTGCCCCTTGGTTTGGTCTCAAATGAGAAGCATAATTGTTTGATGTATAATGATTAACATTCTTTACTTTCTACAGGTTGAGCGAATAGCTTGTGTAACTAAGTTTGTACCCTTAGAGTGATCTAAGTGTGAATGGTTGGGTAAATGCTGACGGGTTTCTCTGTTCCCTTGCCAAGTATCTTTTCTTTTTACCAGCAATGGCCTACAGGTAATGCGTGTAGTGGAGTCCCTGCGCTCCATTAGGTCCTAGGTGTGTCGATTGCTACACACTGCCCCCATAGGAGTCTTCTCCTACATTTAAGTTGGTTTATGGTTGTTATGGGTACTCAAACACCCCAAGGTTCAATTAAAGGGGTGTGGAGTGGGAAGGGAGGGAAGTTTGGGTTTTTTTGTTTGTTTTGTTTTATTTTTTTTCTTGGTTTTCTTGTACTTGCATCCTCGATTGCATTTCATTACAAATGGTTCTATAACACCGGAGGATTAAGTCATGCTAGGAAGTCTCCTGTCCTATTACCTTCCTGTGGGATTTTTGCTTGCCCACTGATGGGGGAGGGGTGGGGTGGGGGGAGGCCTCTCGTAAAGCCCCGAGATATGTGGTTCCCCGTTGCATTTATCTGTCCTCCCGGGATATGGCTCCATTGAAGATCCTGTCCTGGAACGTCAGAGGTCTTAACCATAAAATCAAGCGCTCTCTGGTTTTTGATTACCTTAGAAAATATGCCCCACATATCTGCATTCTTCAGGAGACACACTTGGTAGGGGGTAGAGTGTTGGGACTGAAGAGGCCGTGGGTGGGACATCATTACCATGCTACCCACACTGGCTACGCTAGGGGGGTCAGTATTTTGGTCCATAGATCTCTCAATTTTGAACCCCTAGATGTCCTTATAGATCCAGAAGGCAGATATGTGATGTTACATGCTGTTATTGACACAATAGCCGTTGTGGTGGTGGATGTCTATCTGCCGCCTCCGGCTAATACCTCTCTCCTACAGAAAATGGTTGCCCTGATTGCCCAGTTTCCTACGGATAACGTGATCATTGCGGGAGATTTTAATATCCCTCCGAATCCCTCTCTAGATAAACTGACCCCAGACCCCGCCACTGATTCGGCATTGTTCCGTTGGTCCCAGACAATGGGGTTAGAGGACGTGTGGCGATGGAAACACCCATCGGATCGTATGTACACATGCCACTCCTCCTCATATAATACATTATCTCGTATTGACCTGTTGTATGCCACCCTCCCCATGCTTCCCAAAGTTATAGACATTGAAATACTCTCAAGAGGGATATCAGACCACTCCCCGTTGCTGTGTACGCTGCAAACTGCTACCCCACAGGCAGATAGAATCTGGCGGCTGTCTCGGTTCTGGATTGAACACCCTACAATAGAAGTAGAGATGGTCAAAGAGATTAAGCAATTCTGGTTATCTAATGCCAATTCCGCCACACCAGGGAATGTATGGGACACCTTTAAGGCTTACATTAGAGGTTGCTACATGTCATCCATAGCCAGGGAACGTAGAAATGACGCGATATTATTGGAGGAAGCGGAAGCTAAGGCCCGAGATTTAGAGACTAGATTTGCCCTTACCTCCAACCCTATTATAGCACAGGATATGAGGGTGGCCTACCGGGAGGTTATGCTTCTAATGCCCCGTACACACGGTCGGATTTTCCGATGGACATTGTCCGATCGGAGCATGTTGTCGGAAATTCCGACCGTGTGTGGGCTCCATTGGACATTTTCCATCGGATTTTCCGACACACAAAGTTGGACAGCAGGAGATAAAATTTTCCGACAACAAAATCCGATCGCGTCAATTCCGACCGTGTGTGGCCTGTTCCGACGCACAAAGTGCCACGCATGCTCAGAAGAAATTCCGACACGGGACAGCTCGTTCTGGTAAACGTAGCGTTCGGAATGGATACAGCACTTTCGTCACGCTGCAATGTTCAAAATGGTTTAATACAGCGCACTCTCTTCTTCTTTATAATGTGACAAGAATTAAGTAGTTTTGATGCTCATATTCACACACACTTCTCACAAACTTATTTCGTTACTATTTATCGGGATTCCCTCAATATATTTAGATTTCTCACATCTGACAACAAAATTTTTTGTTATTTTTGGACTTTAATGTAGATTCTTTTTTTGTGTTTCTCTTTTTTATTTTTTATTTTTTTGGTGATTTTGATTTGTACTCCCGAAAATGTTTGTGTGTGTTTTTGGTGACAAGTTCCCACAACACCACTAATATGTTGTTCTATTTAATCTGTAGGAGATTGTTTGGTGTTGTTGTCCCTTGTTAATTTCACATTGTACTTTAGAAATGTACCTGAATCGTCACCAACAAACTGTCCTTTTTGGATGAAAACACACACAGGAGAGTAGAATTTCCCTAAAAAAATTTTATTAAGGGCTCACAACTAAACAAAGAGGGAGGCAACGCTGGAGAAACTGCAGAAGTGGGTGAAGCCTTGGACCCCCAGGGCACACATCAATTATTTAAAATCAAAATTGGTGGCCTGAGGAGTCCTTGTCTAAGGGAGGGCAGTCTGGTCCAGAAGTCCCAGAGATCCGGAAAGCAGCAGATGACATCTGTGTCCCCAGGCTGTGGTCATACAAGAGACTGCATCTTCTGTCGGACCAGACTGAACCCAGGGTCATCACTCTTTGGTCTTCTTTCCACGCTTCCTTACAGGCTTTGGCTGTGGTGGTGGAGTTGTGGCAGCAGGAGGAGGAGGAGGAGGATCGTCCCTCTCAATGACATCCGTCTTGTGTGTCAGTTCCCCACTCAACCCCTTACGAAGGACTTTATAAATCAGGTCCTCAGAGATCTTGCGTTGGCCCTCCTGCATGCCCTGCAATTTTGTGGCAGCCATGCAGGCAAAGGCCTCTTCAGGACTGGGGAAGGCTCTGAGGGACGCTGAATCCTGCACGGGACTGGGAGTGGCCTTCCTGGCTCGTTTATATGGCAGGCGGAGGGGAGGGACCTGAGACTCAGTCAGGCTGCGACTTGTCCCGGGCTTCTCTTGGCTGACACTTAGCCCCGCCTCCTCCTGGCTGCCACTAATCCCCGCCTCCTCCTGGCTGACACTAATAATCCCCGCCTCCTCCTGGCTGCCACATTCCACAGCCTCCTCCTGGCTGAGGTCTTCCTGTGTATGAAAAAGGGACATAGTTTTAGTTTTTTATTCATCAATCACACACAATTTTCACCTCCTGACTGCTGCAAATTGAATGTTAACAAATATAACAGACTATCCTTCTGAGCCCAGCAGTTTTCATTCTTGTCCCAATTTTGGGTGCCCACTACTGTCTATTGATATGTAAAGCACTTTTTTTAATCAGCAATTAGTGATCAATAATAACATCTAATAAACATCATTTATTTATTGACCAGAAATCTGTAGAAGAATGCTATACCTGACTCCAGCTGGGCTCCTCCACTTCTTCCTGGCTGGAAGGCCCAGGTTGGACATCGGAAGCCTCGGCTGGGGTGGAAGGAAGAGTGGAAGGAAGAGTGGAGAGGGATTCCCTGACTTCAGTGTGGTCTGACAGAAATCGCAGTCTCTCATAGTACCACAGCCTGGGGACATAAATGTCATCTGCTGCAGCTCCGGACCTCTGGGAATCTGTGACCTTCTTGCACTCCCTAAGATAAGTGCTCCTCAGGCCACCAATTTTAGCTTTTAAATAAGGGATGGTTGCTGTGGGGACCACCGGCTTCACCAACTCCAGCAGTTTCTCCAGCGCTGCCTGCCTCTTCTGTTTGTGATTATAGTGGGGGTGTCTCACTTGCCACAGACAGGGCAGCTCCCTGTACTTGTCTATGAACAGGGGCAGGAAATTGTGGTCGTTGAACCCATCCATTTTCTCTGCAAGACACAACACAAGACAAACCCTAATGTCAGGCCAAACTCCCCTAATCTTGTTACAATATAGGCTTCTATTTCGAAGCAGTATAGGCCCAAGTTTAGATCCTACCTTCGTTAGCACGATCGGCGTCTCCGATGCTCCTTCCTCCGCTCACAGATCGTACGTAAGACGCGCGCGTTACGATTTATACACACTGCGCATGCGTATAACTCCGCCCGCCCCTGACGTTCTTTCTAGTCTAGTCCCCGCCCCTTTTCGTTCGGCACAGTGGAGGAAGAGCACATGGCGGAGAGACCGCAGGATAGTGCTAAGTACAGCAACGAGGAGGAGGAGGAAAGGCTGGAGCCTGAAACGTCCCGATCCAGAAGGAGATTAAAGGACTCAAATATGTCCTTTGGGGAGATGTTGGAGATGGTGGATATCCTGAAGAAGGCCGACTATGATGGAAAGTATGGGCCTTACCCCAACCCCAATGTCAGAAAGGCCAAGATCATGGCGAAAGTGGTCAGGAGTCTGCACCGGAAATTCAGGGTACGACGATCGAAAGATCAGCTCAGGAAGCGGTGGTCGGACCTGAAATTACGAGAACATGAGCAGTACAGAAAGATCCGGAGAGTGCTGCAAAAAAGTAAGTATTTGTGCTGTGTTCCTATTCTTTTTGTGTTTATTACGTTCGTGCTGCTCCATGTGCTTTTAGGAACTGTTGTACAGTTTAAAATGGCAACTTTCATGTTCATGGGCACATTATTCGTTCGGATCACACATTGTTATTTCGGACGATAAAATACCATTGTTTAGGCCATATGCATTTGGCCACCATTTTGACGCCCTATACTTGTCTTCAAAGAATTGGGTTGTGTAGATGGCTTTGTTACTAGAATAAATTGCAAACTAGATTGTGTGTAAGGAGAGGACACTCAGCAGCTGTTTTCACATCTTGACACTGGAGCACTAGTGTGGGACCCCAGAACACCATTTTTATTAGGGGGGCCACACAGGTGCCCCACTGTATACTATAGGGGGGGCTACATCTGTGAAGCTTTTACCAAACAGGTAAAGTATTACAGCTTGACAAAGGACACTAAAAAAGCTACATCTTGGAACTCGGCTAAAATAGACAATTGTACCCCACTTCCAAGCAATGTTTCATATTTATAGTTCTGACCTCAAATATCTGTGTGCTAATTATACCATTTTTGTTTTACATAGGGGAGAAAAGACTCGGAGGACACCCCTCATCCGAGGAGACCAGAGACCCCCCCCTCTGGAAGAAGGGGAAATCCACCCAACACAAGCTGAGCAGGAGGATGAAGACGTGGTGGAACTAGTCACCACAACAGGTGAGTGTCTGCAACCACAGGCTCCGATAAGAGATGAATGGCGGCATTTTTTTGCAAACCTAATTTATTTTGGGTTTCCTCTCTTTTTAGGTGATCGTGAGGTTGTGGATCCAGATCCTTTCACATCCGAAAGTGCCCAGATCCTGATCGGGGAGATCATGGGGTGTAATTTACAATTGGAAAACATCAAGCAAAACATCAATGATGTTATTCCAAAATATAAAAACATCATTGATGTTTTGGGGCAAGTTTAAAGCACCTCCAAATCACTTTCTTCTTTTGTCTGCTACAATGTGCGAAATGTTTTTGTGATTTTTCCCAAAGCCAAATTTGGAGGATGCACACAGTGTGTCAACATGTGCTATCTGCCATCACGGGAGATCAATGGACGTGTTTTGGGGGTGCAACCCCTTCCTCAATTATAAAGTAGCAGTGAGGAAGGGCTTTCTCCCCCAAAACACATCCCTTGATCCCCCCTGATGGCAGATAGCACATGTTGACATTGGGAAATTTGTGTGCATCTTCCAAATTTGGCTTTTCCGGGGGTGATTTCCCCCCATCTGAACGCAATATCAAACACAGTTCCTAAATACTGATGTCTGATATTGCCTTCCAGTTCTACCAAATGTGAACTTTGTAAGATCAAGATTTGTGTCTTTCTTGTGGGTTTTACACAGGCCTGTTTTCTATAAAATGCACATTTTGATTTTGGATAATGACACCACAAAAATTGTTATACAACAAACATGTCGGTTTGTCAGAAAAACCTTTGGTAAATGCACATGTGATTGTGCAGGTATTAAAAAGATTGTTCATCAAGAATGTGTGGATTATTGTCTCAACACTACAACACTTTTGGGGTGATGTAATTGTTGTTTTATGAGAAAATGGGGGTTATTTCCTAAGGGCAAATCCACTTTGCACTACAAGTGCTGTTTCAGTGCAGTTGCAAGTGCACTTGTAGTGAAAAGTGTCTTTGCATTTAGTAAATAACAGCCAACAGTGCTTTGTATAAGGTTACACAATCACGACATTTTCTGCACTCCACACATTTCTGTCAGGGTCAGCTAAAACAAACACAAGCAGTAAATGTCCACAAAGAAGAGCCTGGGGGGAGATGCCTGTCGAGAACTTGAGGTCCTGCAGACTTCTCCCTGTGGCCAAATACCGCAAGGTAGCGACCAACCTCTGCTCCGGAGTGATGGCTTGCCTCATGCAGGTATCCTGCCTGCTGATATAGGGGGTCAGCGAAGCCAACAAACGGTGAAATACGGGGTCCGTCATCCTGAGAAAGTTCCTGAAATCATCAGGATTATTCTCACGGAGCAAAGGCATATGAGAGAACTGGTCACGCTGAAGCAACCAATTCTTGGTCCATGAACTCCTCCCCATCCTGTTCATGGACTGGACTTGTGTCAAGGTCAGGACCCCAACACCAAGCCCCCGCACAGCACGAACTCTACGAGGAGTACGCATACGAAACATGGCTAGAAAACGGTCGGCTGCTCAGAACGAAGTAACAGAACGCACTGAAGAACAGCAAGGCCTGTGAAGAGCGACCTGAAAAACAGCAACGAGCAGGCAAGATCACACAGAAAACTCCAATACGAACTGACTGCACGCACTGAAGAGCAGATACAAACCCAAAAGCACAAACTGAACGTCAGAAAACGATCTGAAAGCCACGAGTCTGAAAAAGCGCGAATCGTCTCTCACCAAACTTTTACTAACACGAGATTAGCAAAAGGAGCCCAAAGGGTGCCGCGCTTGGTTCTGAACCGGCCTTTTCTAGTCTCGTCGTACGTGGTGTACGTCACCGCGTTGTTGGCGATCGGAAATTCCGACAACTTTGTGCGACCGTGTGTAGGCAAAACAAGTTTGAGCCAACATCCGTCGGAAAAAATCCTAGGATTTTGTTGTCGGAATGTCCGAACAAAGTCCGACCATGTGTACGGGGCATTAGAGTGGCCAAGGCAAACAAACGCCAACTGGCCCAGACACAGAGAATCTTCGAGCAGGGAGACAAGACAGGCAGGCTTTTGGCCTGGTTGGCCAAGGAGCAATCCTCGATCTCCACTATAGCCCGTATCCGAAAGAGTGATGGGACTCTGGTATCGGACCCAGTTAAAATTAATGCCTGCTTTGCTGACTACTACTCGACTCTATACTCTGCTAAGACACAATACTCTCCTGACGAACTCTCAGATTTTCTAGACGGGGTAACGCTCCCGGTACTTACAGACACGGCGAGGGAGAGCTTAGATGCCCCAATATCTTTGGAGGAGGTCCAGCAGGCTTTGGGTTCTATGCAGACGGGGAAGACTCCGGGAATAGATGGTCTCCCTCCCGAATTCTATAAACTATACGTAGGTGAGGTGGCCCATAGGATGCATGCAATGCTTGTGGAGACTCTACGAACGGGGGAGCTCCCACTATCTATGGCACAAGCCATTATAGTGGTTATACCCAAATCAGGGAAGGACCCCCAACTATACCCCTCATAATGACCCATATCCCTGCTTAATGCTGATGCAAAGATATTGACTAAAATTCTTGCCAGGCGCCTAAACGAAGTAATACTTACCCTTATCCATGAAGACCAGTCAGGCTTTATGCCAGGGAAGGGCACTGATATAAATATTCGTAGGCTGTATGCAGTCCTGGCCTCCGGGGAGGAGAGTGTGGAAGACGAGATTGTGGCCTCTCTAGACGCGGAGAAGGCCTTCGATTCTGTGGAATGGGGCTATCTCTGGGAAGTACTCCGCAGATTTGGATTCGGTCCGGCCTTCCTCTCCTGAGTCAGGATGGTGTACAGGGCCCCGACGGCCAGGGTACGCACGGGTACGGTACTCTCTCCGGCATTCCCCCTTAGTAGGGGGACTAGGCAGGGGTGCCCCCTCTCGCCGGGACTTTTTGCCCTGGCAATTGAGCCAATGGCCGCCCTCCTCCGTGCTACACCGGAGATTCGGGGGATTACAAGGGGTCCAATACAGGAAAAGGTGTCGTTATACGCTGACGACACCTTACTGTATCTTAGAGATGATGGTACTTCCCTACGGGCAGCCCTATCAGTAATTAATCATTTTGGAAAATTCTCTGGTATTTGCATAAATTGGGGGAAGTCAGTCCTGTTCCCTCTTCATGATGGCCCTGCATCCTTGCAGACAGATGGGCAGCTTAGTAGAGTTTCTCAGTTTAAATATCTAGGGGTAGAAATACATAGAGATTTAAAAAAATATATAACCCTCAACTTAAACCCAGTGGTCAACCACTTCTCTCAAAGATGCGCCACATGGAAATCCCTACCTCTAACACCAGTTGGCCGCGTTAACATAATCAAGATGTGGGTACTACCCAAGTTTACCTATTTATTCCGTCAAACTCCAATTTCTATACCGATAACCTTTTTTAAACACTTAGATAGTATTGTCACCTCATTTATTTGGAATGGGAAGACCCCTAGAATAGCCAGATCAACTTTACAGCTGCCGGGTGTGCTGGGGGGACTGGCCCTACCCTGCTTTCTGAAATACTATTGGGCGGCGGTCCTAGTGACTGTTAAGTGGTGGTTCTCGGAGGACCCGACCAATCCTGCTTCCACTACAGAGGCGGCATTGGTTGGCTCATTTGCGGAATTGGGGAATTTGGTTCATAGAGGTCCCAGATCCAATGCTCATGTGACTCTCCCCATGAAAACGACTCTTAAGGTTTGGGATACAGTCCAAAAACAGCTCATGGGACCCAATGACTGGTCCCCTGCGACTCCCTTATGGGGCAACCCTCGGCTACCTCACTTTCGTTCTATTCCCGACCCGGTCGTGTGGGCTAGATATGAGGTCAAAACTTTGGGGGATATAGTAACACAGGGCCGACTGATCTCCTTCGATGCCTTAAAAAGAGATAGGGATCTCCCGAATCATATGTTCTTTAGATTCCTCCAGTTGCGCCATGCATTCAGGTCCCAGTTCCCTGACCAGCTGAATCTGGAGGGGTCGCAGGTGGAAAATACACTTAAATCCCCGGATACTGGGAAAACGCTGTACACGTTGTATAATATATTTGCGTCGCATGACACATCTAGGGTATCCCAGTTGTGTGAGTTATGGTGGGGGGATATTCCGGAGCTGACAGATGAGGACTGGGAAGAGGGGATTCAGCAATATCTACCCCTTACAATTTCGGCTAGGGACAGGTTCATGCAATTGAAGTTTCTTCACCGTGCATACTACTCTCCAGTACGTTTAGCAAGAATATACCCTGACAGGTCGGCGAGATGCGCTAGGTGTGGCTCGAATGACGCTGACTTCTTCCACACAGTCTGGTCCTGCCCTGGTGTGAAGGAATTTTGGGAAAATATACTTGCTGATATTAACTCTATTGGGAAAGTGAAGGTCCCATACAGCCCAGTCCCTCTTTTGTTAGGTATCTGCGACTTTCTAGAGGTCTCGTGGGGGAAGAAACTATTTATCTTCTACACCACACTATACGCTAGAAAGGCAATCCTATTACATTGGAATCAGGCCCAACCCCCCACCAGACAGCTTTGGCAGTCTTTGATAAATAAGGCATTACCATTATATAAAATGACATATATGGGAAGAAATTGTCCTAAAAAATTTGGGAAGATTTGGGCAGCATGGGTGAAGGCAAAACATTTAACAATTGATTGAGGCCCCCAGGTCATGGCACATGAAAAATGACATAATCTGTTCCTCACCAACAAATGTCTGTGTCTCCTTATATGAATGTGGGATTAAAGTGTATGATTTGAAGGTAATTAATGTGCCCCTTATACCTCTACCCGGATTAGGTGCAAGGTTCTTGTTAACATATTGTTGCTCTGACTAATATAACTACATTTGTTGAGAAATGTAAGGAAATTGTGTAAGATGTCTGTATCTATGACTAATCCGTTATAAAATGTCTGTTTTTGGAAAACCTTAATAAACTTTTTTGTTAAAAAAAAAAAAATAACCTGGATTTCATTTCCAACCAAAGGTTGTCTAAACCAGTTTCAATATATCTATATACTTGTTAAATTCATATTAGAAATAAATACTTATTATTACTTAATTTTACTTAATTTCCCTTTTTTAAATGCACTGTTTCCACTATCAAAGGATATTCAACTTGTGTAATACACGGTTAAATGTAACCTTCATTTTACCATGTCTGGAAAACAGATTCAAAATAATTGTGATCACATTGTTTACCATTAGATTCGTTAACCCGGCACATTTTGTTATAAATGTTTTGTCTAAAAAACAGAAATTGGCATGGTGTCCTTCCATATGACAAAAAATGGGGAATCTGCGCAATTAAATTGATTGGAAAAACTGGATAGTAGGTATATTAATAAAATAATTATTTGTTAGACTGCTGCCCTCACATACACTGACTCCACCGAAATGGAATAAGCGGAAAATAATGGAAAGGAAAATGTGTGAGTGTGGCGCTGTCCAGAAAAACTTTTCGGTAAAGGCAGTGAGTGTGGAAAATGGTGTTTAAAATTATATCCAAAGTGTCTTGTGCTATATTCCCTCAGCAGTAATAAGTTGGTATATACATCAGCTTCTCCTGAGATAAATCTACTTATCCACTACTAAAAATGACTTATGCCTTAACCTTTAAAAGCACAATAAATACAATAAGATACATCACACGTGACATGCAAAATGAGCCAAAGGTGTCTTGTGCTAAAATTAAAGTGACGTAATAAATCAATCAACATTTCAATTATTATAAATGACAAAGTGACATGTGCCTTCTTGAAATAATCCTTAGAAAAAAATGTATAATTATTCACACGTGTCATGCAAACAATTAGAATAAATTATATATGAATGATAGACAGTCCATATGAATAACTGTGGTGTGTGCTCAGTGCACTAAAAGTGAAAGACGGCGTTCATTGTGGAAATCCTTTAAAACAAACAGCAGATAGTAATCCAGTGCCGGTGTCTCGCGTTGTGATTGTGCAGAGACTCACCAGCTGTTAGTCCCCTGCAGGGGTAGCGTGTAGTCACAGTATGTGTCACTGTGCAGCAGTACTTGGCAGGACCAGGTTCAGGTAATTACATTAGGACATGAAGGAGAAAAGAAGGGGTTCCATAGTGTAAAACCGTTTAAAACACTGTTTATTTTGTCAGATGTAAAAGGTACTCACATTGTAGTAGAAAACAATGAGCAGTTTGCAATGAACATTGAGAAGTTCCTAAGCGTCTGTTTACAGGGAGATGTCTGCACGGCATTCAACCCAAGCCACACCCTACGTACGTTTCGTCACTCGGACTTCTACGGGAGCGTGGTCCTTGCGTCGTCTCCCCTATCCTTATGTACTGTGCGGTCCGTAATGCGCTTGCGTTCCAGCGGCCATATTATGTGTACTTGAGTTCCGGTGGCCATGTTTTTGTGTGCCGGTGGCCATTTTTCCTAGGATTATGCAGACCGAAGCCCGCGACCCTGTTCCAGTGGTTATGTCACCTGGAACGACCAGATAGTCCGCCAGAGATTCCTGGTGACACCTTTCTAGTATTTGGGCCTTTTGTGTGTGTGTCACAATTGCATGGGTCAGATATAGTTTTATTTATGCACATTACCACCGCGCAGTGTATATGGTATATATTTGGTATTATAACCTTGCTTAAAATACATAGACAGTGGCCTATTAGCAGATTAGTATCTAAATCTGTTAATTAAAATATTATTATTATTCTAAATTTTATTTCCGGCGCCGCTCACAGTCCCGCCCAGTCCCGCCCTATGATGGACATAACACAGGTCCAATGGCGGGACTAGGCGTGACAGTGAGCGGCGCCGGAAAGAGCCGAATACACCCGACTATGTGTATCTCGGCTCTGTGATTTCGGCGGCGCTCGTTCAGCACCGCCGAGTCCTTCCGAAGTCCGCGGCGCCATATTTGAAACTACTCGCTATGTAAATGTCGGCGGCGAACGCCGACATTCACATAGCGATAGCGGGGATCGGCGTATAACACGCACCCACGACTTTCCCCTGATTTTAAGGGGAAAAAAGTGCGTGTTATACGCCGATAAATACGGTAATTTTAAACACCATTTTCCACACTCACTGCCTTTACCGAAAAGTTTTTCTGGACAGCGCCACACTCACACATTTTCCTTTCCATGGTGTCCTTCCAGCTTATCACTAACCTCTCATCCCAGCCACATTTCTTTCATGAGAGCGCAAAGGAGGGGGTCACATCTGCGTACATGACACACACAAGCAATAGAACTAAAGGTCCCAGCATTCGCACACACACCAATATCTCTCTAAAATCGCTTACATTTTTCCCATTTGTACACAACACATGCATATCATTCTCTCAATTTCTTTTAACTCTCATTAATATTTCCCTGCCTAAATTCTGCTTTCCTTATTTTGTTCAGATATCTTTTATATCTAGCTTCTATGATTCTATGATCAGACGGGGAGCCACAGTGCTCATCCCATCTTCCCTCTCTGACAACATAACATATAACCACCAATCAATACAGTTCGATGAAGGGGAGTAAAATAGGTACCCTTTGTCCCAAAAATGCCTTACTCATCAAGGA
This sequence comes from Aquarana catesbeiana, assembly GCF_042186555.1. Lineage (NCBI taxonomy): Eukaryota > Metazoa > Chordata > Amphibia > Anura > Ranidae > Aquarana > Aquarana catesbeiana. The sequence goes on from NC_133327.1 coordinate 382,060,393, forward strand.
AGTCTGATAACTCAAATGTAAGCAAAAGGCTTACCTCAGCCGGCTGATTATCAGAAATTCCCGGATCGTCTCAAGCTCCTCGTTTCGGATACTCAGGGTCACCTGGAATCCCCTCCTAAGGCAAAGCTCGCCATGCTGACTTGGTTAAATTGATGATAGGCAACTCCTATCCTCATATTGATTAGTGGTTCCAAATTAATAATAACTACTGCAGTAGGGAACAGACACAAAAGATACGCTCAGCATCTTTCCAAATAACTGTTCTGCTTTATTATGACGCAATTGAAGGTTTTTATGCACATGATTACGTAGGTATCACATTAATATTACAATTGTACATTTATGGTAACAAGGGGCATTACATAGGCAGGCTAATTCTAATCAGGACTCGAAAGAATGTAAACATTTACTGAAAACATTATTAGTGCTGTGTGCACAGTGAGGGCAGTGTGCAATACATACAAAATACAATACAATTATATACAGAACTTACAAATTTCCATTACAACCCCAAAGCTCAAATACATATGAACGCCACCTGCTGTCACAGGGAAGAGGCTCTGATGGTGAGAGACAGTTGATTGGGAGCATATTACCTTAAATCCTAAGTATAGGTGTAATATGTTCCTACAGTTGAACCTAGCCTTTAATATAATGGGGGCATTTACACTGGCCACCGGCACCCCAACCACCCACCTGGTGCCACCCCTGGATAATGCTAATGCACATGGGGTGATTAGGGTGTGCCCAGGCACACCCGGCACACCCTGTGCGCACGCCTATGTATGCAGACAGGCACAAAGTGGGACTTGTACTCAATATGATACATCCCTTATATTGAACACATTCCCACTCCCTCCTCAGAGTATACACACATTAAATTGGCAGTGCACTATCAGATACAATGCAGCAATGTAATACAGTACATACACCTATGCCATATGCTCAAGGGCTCCCCCTAGGTTGTAATGCAGTTCTCAGTATATAATGAGGTAAAAACGCTTTATAGTGAACAGAAAAGCTCTTGTCTTCTTCCTCTTCAGCTAGCTCATTAGACTGCAGTATTTGTAATACAGGGAACAAATAAGTGACAGATTAAAGTAAAGGTGATGTGTAAGTAACCGAGTGCATAGTTATATAAAGCGCCTGTAGAACTTCTTCCTTACTGAAGTATGCAACTCAACATTAGCTTTGTAGTACAGGGGAGATGAACTCTGAGGGTCCACTATACACAGTATGTGAATAGGTGAAATAGCTTCTGTGGGACTACAGGTCTCACCAGCCGTCTGGGACCTATTTACACAGCAAAAAGGTATTATATCGATCTGGGCAAGTGCCTGCTCAACACACAAGGCCCAGATGCTTGTACTGCTCCACTTCTGATATTTCAGTCCCGCTCCAAGCTGGCGCTGTCACACCGCACCACTCCTTCTGATGGCTGGTGACTGTAATGCAAGAAACTTTGGATTATCCTGAACCCTCCAATCCGTCCACACGATGATCCAGCACGTGGTGTTCCGGAATTCCTTAGAGGCCACACGCTCCACGCCACACAGGCCGCAGTCTTCCAATTGCACACCCACAGCTCCCTGCAGGCAGGTCTTTAATGGTATCCCAGCAAGAGACCGAAAACATGCCACGCCTGTCCCTTTTCTGTCCTTACCCAGCAGGCAATTCTGTGACTTGGCCTTGTGGGTAGGCAAGTGAGCATTGTGGGTCAGTAGTTTGCTGACTGAGTTTTAACATATGAGTCACTTCCTCCTCACTACATCTCCCACAATGCTTTGTACCATGGCTTAATGAAACCAAACAAAAGTCTTAATAACATTAAATAGAATGGACACTAGAGGGAGCCAAACTCTTATTTAAAGAACATCACATATTTACATAGTAACTTAGGTGGCAAAAACTCCTGCGCTACATACTCCCCCTGCTTTGAATCTTTGGTCCCCAAAGATATTTAAAATTCGTGACCTGTTACAAGTTTTTGCATTTAAGCGATGACATAGAACTGACAGAGGAGCCTCCCACCAATTATCATATGAAGGGAGACTGTTCTGTACACCTGCAGCTGACACCGTGGTGTCTTGTATAGATGTGCCGGGGGGTCAGATGGGGTTGTCCTCCACTAAATCAGCAGTGGAGGAATCAGGCATTTCAGAAGTTCCTTTTGCAGCAGGGCAGATCTCCTCGGAGTATTTGCTCAGCTCGTCATAGGTCAGTCTCTTGGTGGTTGGATAATTCTCTTTGCTCTCTGTTATTTGGGTTTCAGTGCTATCTGCACACTGACACTGTCCTTCTCCACTTCAGCCTTTGGTACTTCAGTATCTTGTATCTCAGCTTCACTGGAGGACAAAGAACCCTCAAAGTCTGTTTCCGGCATGGAGTGATGATAACCTTCAAGATCTTCAGAAGGCCTATTTTGTGACACAAATTCAGGGGCCTTTGGTCGAAGAATTCCACTATCTATCACCTTTGTGCGAGTGAAAGGATTGGTATCAACCTCTGGTGTGTGAGATGACCACAACCAGCCTATTCTCATCTCTTCTTCCTCACTGCCTTCATCATTTGCAGCAAGAGGCCTAGACTGGGAACTAGTCACTGGTTGAGGTCTCTGAGAGGTGGTGGATGTGGATGGTAAATTGTGCTGAGGAGTTACTCGGACTGTTTCTGATAGAGGCAAAAAGTGGTTTCGATGCCAAGTCTTTAATGGCCCTGTACTTCCTTCTGGCCGAATCTGGTATACTGGCAGTCCTGGGAGTTGTTTGCATATAACATAGGGCTGTGACTTCCAACGATCAGCCAATTTGTGCTTCCCAGGTATGCCCAGATTCCTCAACAACACTCTGTCTCCCGGTTGTAGGTCTTGCACTCGCACCCTGAGGTCAAAATTTCTCTTGTCCCTCTGTCCTCTGGCATCTCATGCAGCTTGGGCCTTATCATAGGCGGGTTTCAGGCTTCTCCGCAGTCTGTCCACATACCTTCTGTGGGAAGTTGCTGAGGTATGGTCCAGGCTTCCCCTCCGAACATCAGGCGATATGGAGAGTATCCTGTGGCATCACCTGTAGTACTGTTGTAAGAGTGCACTATGGCCGCTATGTGCTTACTTCAGTGTTGTTTTTGCTCAGAGGTTAGAGTTCCCAGCATGTTTAAGAGAGTTCGGTTGAATCTCTCTGGATGAGGATCTCCTTGAGGATGGTAAGGAGTAGTTCTAAATTTCTGGATGTCCAACAAATCTAAGAGTCTTTTAATGAGACTACTCTCAACGTCTCTCCCTTGGTTTGAGTGGATACGTTGAGGTAGGCCATAATGGACGAAGAACAGCAATCGTCCCATACATGTGAGGTACCACCGTGAATGTCATATGAGGCCAGTAATTCTAGCACCAGCAGACCTCATGTGTAAATCTAAAATGGTAACTTGTAAAGGCTTTTAAAGTGTCGCCTATGGATAGTAAAACTTACATTGTTTGTGGCTGTTGCACGACGTGCTCAATGTTAAAGCGGCTGGGATGGGACAAATGTAGATGGGGGGGGGGGGGTGTCCCAATTTTAGTCTTGCCAAGGGCAGGACAAAACCAAAATATACCAGTGTCTGTAGTCCAAGATAATTTTTTTAAAGTTATAACAAAAAAATCTGCTTTCTGGTTTTTAAAAAGTAACTCAAAAGGAATTATTCTGAGCGCAGTCAAGATCTGGAAGATGTAGAAAATCTCCACTGTAAAAAGGGAGAAAATGAGTATGCACATCACCAAACCTCCATGGAGCTATGGTCCTGGCTTCCATCTAGGACAGTGGTCATCAACCCTGTCCTCAGAGCCCACTAACAGGCCAGGTTTTATGTATTACCTCGGGGAGATGCAGACTGCAATACTGAATAGAATACTGCAATCACTGAGCAGCAAATGATATCACCTGTGATGTATTTCAGTTGTCTTGCAAACCTGGCCTGTTGGGCCCTGAGGACAGGGCTGATGACCACTGATCTAGGATATATAGGCTATATTTTTCAAGTTTTAATGAATTCTTTGTTATGTTAGGCTGCCATCTAGTGGCAAATGTTTGAAAATTCATCTTACTAATTTTCCATTGTTCTATAGAGCAGTGTTTCTCAACTCCAGTCCTCAAGGCGCCCCAACAGGTCATGTTTTCAGGATTTCCATTATTTTGCACAGGTAATTTGATCAGCTTCACTGCCTTAGTCATTACCACAGCCGATTCATCTAAGGGAAATCCTGAAAACCTGACCTGTTGGGGCGCCTTGAGGACTGGAGTTGAGAAACTCTGCTATAGAGTATCTGCAAGTTCATACAAGGTCAAATTCATTAATTAATTTCTATAATGACCCACACTAAAGACTAATATACCCAAGCTGCTGTAATTAACATCTGCTGATATCTATAATCCTGGTTATAATGCACACAGCTAAAAATACAAAGTATAATAATCCCTTTTTGAATACAATACTACATTTATGACACGTATTTTAAAAAAAGCATGTGCTTAAAGGCTAAGTTCAACTTTTTCAGAAAATAGCTTATATAGTCAAGGGGTCCCTGTAGATATAGGGGTCCCAAGTGTAGCAATAACTCACAGTGGAGCTGCTAGTTTAAGCGGGTCTGTTACCTTCACTTTGTTTCCCTCTGTTTCACCGACACCGGGTCTAGGGGTCCCGTTGAGCTTACTGCTGGACGACACACGCACCAACACTGGAGTACGTTTTCAATGCTTTATTAAACAGTCAACTGTGGGAAGTAGCAGGAAACAGGTGGAAAAGGAAACTTTCAGGAGAAATTCAAATATCTTCTTCTAATATCTTAGCAACAAATGTCCCAATAGATTTCAGATAATTGAATGGAATGCGCTCCCCTTGTGGGACACACTCTTTGCTCGTCTGGATAGGCCTCTCTCACCGGTCTAACAGCCAGTGTGCAGCACGAATCTAAAGTCTCTACCACAGACTTACTGGGGGCGGGTAAATCTGCACGATCCTCTGCCACAGGATGTATCAGATCTTCTGCAATGAACAGTCAGTCACAGTGCCTGAACCTTTAAGCCGAACCGGCGACACTATGCTGTGTAATTACTTCTTTTGGATACGTCCTGCAACCGAGTCACCAGGCCCTTCTATAGACCAGCACGCTGCGTGATCTCTCCAAGACGGGTCCTCCCCTGGGATCTCCTCGGCTGTCCAGCTTCCTCACACAGGACCGACAGCTCAGGACCATTCCTCGGCCATGGTGGTAGGCTCCAGACAAGCCTCTGGACCCACCCCTGCGCCGCAGCATCGTGGGCCTCCCGATCGGAGGACCACGGGGTAGCTCCTCAACGCATACCTGACGGCCAGGAGGGCCAGCAGGTGGCTGTAAAAAAAACCCCTAAAACATGGCGTCTGTCCCATAAATACCCCCTTCCCAGAATGCAACTCGGAGGACCACCTCCACCGAGCTTGTCTCCGAAACAGAGGAGCATCTATATACTTCGACACGTTGCCTTTCCAACACTGACTAATGGTAACAGCGACACCCACCGGTCAGCACGGAAGCACACACAACGTCAGCCAAGCTGGAACAGAGGCGAACTTTTAACCTTCAACACCCAATTTACTAAATTTACCTAATCTGCGGTAGATTGTAAATCTACCAGCGCTACACAAGCTTCTGAAGGGACATAAATGGCTTGCAGGTAAAACAGAAAAATGAATGATTATTATACAAAGCTGTTTTTAATATCTATTTAGGGCCCCTTGGCTACATAGGATATTTTCTGGAAAAGGTTACTTTAAAAATCATCAGTTAAGTTCTATGCTGTGCTCTACGTTCTTAGGTTTTCTTTCTTTGTGGTGATTCAGCCTGTAGGCAGGTGCAGTCTGCTTTCTCCACTGCAGATACTGCTCTTCCGCAGTAGAACTGCAGTTAGAGGAGAAGTCAGGAGGAACATAGTCCCTCTGTGGTTTCGTGGGTCACTGGGGAAGCTAGTCCATTGAATGCTGGCACCCCACGTAACTCTAGGGACATAACTAATGGCAGGGAAAGGTTCCTGACAAGAAGGGAAAGTGTAAGGCTCATAACTTCTCTGGACATCTGCCTGCCTGCTTGGGCACAAGACGGCCAGGCTGCATTCTACCCCTCTCTACAGGCACTGTCAGTTTAGCTGAATCCTTCTCTCTCTACATGCTGGAACTGTGAGTGTTCTCGGCCGGCTGCCTTCCCACCGGGTTATTTCTGAACTGTCTCTGCATTATCTCAATACAAGTTCTTTCATTGCACTGGGACTGAGTGTATTTTTGCCTCCAGTGTGCTGCACCCCACCTACAAGCCAGTAAATCTGTTATTTTTAAACTTCCTTTAACTACTTGCCTACTGGCCACATTTATCCCCTTCCTGACCAAGCCAATTTTCAGTTGTCAGCATTGTCGCACTTTTGAATGACAAGTGCATGGTCATGTAACACAGTACCAAAACAAAATGTTTAGCATTTTTTTGAGACAGATAGAGCTTTTTTTTGGTGGTATTTTATAACCACTAGATTTTCTATTTTTTGCTAAAAAAAAGAAAAAATGACTGAAAATTTGAAAAAAAATAGTTTTTCTTAGTTTCTGTTATAACATTTTGGAAATAAGTAATTTTTCTCCTTCATTGATGTGCACTGATGAGGCTCCACTGATGGGCACTGATAGGCTGCACTGATGACACAGCACTAAAGAGCACTGATGAGGTGGCACTGATGAGGAGGCACTAATATGCAGCACTGATGGGCACTGATAGGTGGCAATGATTGGCACTAATAGGTGGCACTGATGGGTGCTGCTAGGCGGCACATATGGGCACTGATGGGCATTGATTGGAGGCACTGATGAGCAGGCACTGATGGGCACTGAAAGGCAGCACTGACTGGCATCACTGATGGGCACTGATTGGCTTTACTGCTGAGCATTGACTGGAATCACTGCTGGGCACTGTTGGGTTGGACTGATAATCAGTGCCCTGATTATCTGTGCAGATCTCCCCTGTGAGGAATGCCGCTGATCGGCTCTCCTCTCCTCACACTCTGTCAGTGTAAGAAAAGGAATGCCGCTAACTGTGATCAGATGTCTCTCCCCAGCCCTTAGTTGTATCCTTTTTTGGGGGTATTGTCACCCACTATTGTGGGTGGACTGTGTGATTCAGGACTTTGATGGACTGTCAAGTTCAGCTCGCGTCTTGATGGACGAGCTTTGGTGTTTGCTATTTGTTTCAAATATGATTCGTTTGTTTATGACTATTTAAATAAGTTAAAAGGAAGTTTATTTAAAAAATGTATTTATAAACTTTTAGCTCCAATAAAGGGCCGCGGCCTAATTTTTTCCAAAGATATTTGTGTTTGTTGTTTCATTTAATTAACACCTTTTATTTCAGGAGATTTGTTGAAAAGGGGTTCTTAGGGGGGTTGCAATCCCATGTGAGTCAGAATCATTTTGTAGCATACCTACCTTTATATGTATGTTCTATATACTGTATGATTGTTCAGTCAGTTAGACCCCTGTTCCCTCAGTAATGCATGTCTTCTATTCTATTACAGATACCATTTATTTAAACACCCTAATTCCACCCCCTTCCCCTCACCATTTGGACTGTGGAGTTTATTAACTATTGTGCAACAGATTTAGTAACCTATGTTAGCTTTGGCATTATTTTGAAGAAACGCATGATGCATAAGGGTGCTTTTTAAATATCTGCTTGTAGTTCACCCTTAAAAATATTATAAAACCCTTAAAAAGCATATAAAAGAAAGTATTGAAGGCAGCAGTAAATTGTACACACAGTGTTTTCTACTACAAAATGTGTTGGGAGCTCATTAGTTAATGCCCAGGCGCTGTAACTGTGGGGAAGGGGGTGGAGTTTTATAATGTCATAACCAATTGGCTAAATTCCCAGTACATTTAAGTAGGGCAGAGGAATAACACTCACTTTAGTGCAACGTGACAGGTTTGCTGTAGACTACGAATCAAGGAGTGAAAAAAGAAGTGTAAGCAGAAAGGTGAGTCTTGTTATTTATGCTGGTGTGTGTATATACAGTATCTCACAAAAGTGAGTACACCCCTCACATTTTTGTAAATATTTTATTATATCTTTTCATGTGACAACACTGAAGAAATGACACTTTGGGGTTGATTTACTAAAGCACTGCGCAGTCAGTAGAGGCACACGGTGAGGCGCAACTCACTTTTCCATATTTACGACATTGTGCGCCGGGAACAGAGCTCGAACACACCATTTACTATAGCGGCCTCAGCGCATGATAGAATGCAATCTATACGCCCATATGGACATGGCGCACAGCATCTCCAATTCAATATTTTTTTATTTTTTTTTAACCTTTTATTGAAAAAATATTTACCATTACAAAGACAAAAGAAGATTGCCAGCAGAAAAAGGAGGGTAACAACATCCCTCTATACATTACAACACATCTTCTACTACTTAAAACAATACATCTGTATTCAAATAAGATTACACTTTTCTACCCATTACCCTCAATAACCCCTGGTAAGTAGAGGTGCGAAACCACTTGTGAGGGGGAGAGGGTGATCCTAGAACCTACTGTCAGAACATATTTCCACTGGTCATCCGATAGTGGGCCGACATCTGCCTCCCATTTAATCCTATTTTTGTTTTCTATTTCGCCCGCTTGAGCCGTGTCATTCAAGCTACCATACATAACAGAGATTAAGCCTTTCGTAGATACTGCATTAACCAGTTTTTCCAAAGATGGCATTTCACACCATATTGGTGTTTTCCCACCGAATTGTGCCTCTAAGGCATGCCTAATTTGTAGGTATCTGTAAAATGATCTATTAGAGATCTCGTATTCTATTACCAGTTCTTGAAATGATTTTAACCCCTCTACCTTGTACAGCTGATTCAAACAGTGAATACCCCTATGGTCCCATTCTTCAATACGTCCCATTTTCTTAAGCTCTCTAAGATTATTATTGTCCCATATTGGGGTGAACTCCGAAAAACCATTATAGTCCAATAATTTTTTGACGTTCACCCAAGCTTTAACCATCAACTGAGTGGTAGGACATTTGGTTTCAAATGAGTCGGCCTCCATCGCCTCTACGATTGTATCATGTTTAGTGTCATTCAATAAGATATTACATCTTGCCCCAAAACCTCCACCCCTATTGCTGCCCCCCACGTGCTGTACTTGAGATGCTAAAAAGTAACAGCGAGGGTCCGGCACATCCATACCACCCTATCCTCCCGGTCGCCGCAGCGTTTGCAGTCTGATACTTGCCGTACCATTTTTCCAAATTAGCTCTCTAAACACACTGTCCAGTTTTTTAAACCAATGCTTGGGAATCCATACTGGAGAGTTGTGAAGAATATATAAAATTTGGGGCAACCAGACCATCTTGATCAAACTGCATCGCCCGGCGACCGAGAGGGGCAAACGCAATCACACCCGACACTTCTGCTTCAGTTTTTTCAAAAGTGGAACTAAATTTCCATCTATAAATTGTCCTGGATTTTTTGTTATATTAATGCCCAGATATTTTATTTGCCTCGCTACTTTAATTTGGGGTAATTGGCTTGGAAGGGGTGCTGAGAGAGGGTCTATTGGCAAAATCACTGATTTTTCCCAATTGATCGACAGCCCAGAGAAACGGCCAAATTCCTCAATTATCCCCATAGCTGCAGGCAGAGAACCCTGTGTGTCCGCCAGGAACAGCAGAATATCATCCGCATACATTGCCACTTTCTCCTCCCCTTTCTTCCTTTTGAACCCCTGTATCCCTTGCGCCATCCTTAAAGCTGTAGCCAGTGGTTCCATTGCTAGGGCGAAGAGCAGGGGTGACAAAGGGCACCACTGTCTCGTTCCCCTACGCAACTGAAACCACTCTGAACTCTGACCATTAACTCTCACCTTGGCCCTTGGGTTTTTATATAACAGGCTCAACCACCGGGCGAACCGAAATTCAGCCAACACCTTCCACATATAATGCCATTCCAGGCAATCAAATGCCTTGGTTGCATCTAGTGAGAGGATCGCTCTGTTACCGCTGTTTGCTATGGGTAGTTGCATGTTTAAATATACTCGTCTTATGTTCGTGCTTGCAGATGTGTCCGGGATAACCCCGGTTTGGTCAGTATGTATTATTTTGGAAATTATTTTATTCAGTCTTGTGGCCAACACTTTTGTCAGGATCTTCACGTCCGAACACAATAACGAAATGACATATCTAAAGGGTTCATCCCCTCTTTCAACAGGATTATTATACCTGCTTCTGTCATGGAGACAGGCAATGTCTCATTCTCCCTCACTCCATTAAATACCTCCAGAAGTAGGGGGAGTAGAACCTCCCCATATTTTTTGAAAATCTCTATGGGTAGGCTGTCAGGGCCCGGTGCCCTCTGATTTGCCATATTCCCCACTACCCTCCGTAGTTCATCAAGCGACAGTGGGGCATCTAGCAAGTCCCGGTCCTCCTCTGCTAGTAGAGTTAATTTTAAATTTTCAAAAAAACTCCACATTACTTTGTGACGAATTATATAATTTTTCAAAATATTTTCTAAATTCTCCAAATATTTCAGAAGTGGCTATTTTATTTAACCCATCCCTCCCTTCAATTGCTGGTACCATACTGGAAGGGCCATTCGCCTTAATGATCAGAGACAGAGCTCTCCCGACTCGCTCTCCTTCGCCAAAAAAGCTCTGTCTCTGAAATAATCTCTTTTTTTCCACTTTCTCCAGAAGTATTCTACTATGCTCATCCTGCCTTTTCACCCATTCTTCATAATTAAGTGAGGTTGGCGTCTCTACATACTGCGTTTCCGCCCTTTTAACTGTTTCTTTAGCCTCTAGTTCTTCTGCTTGTGATAATATTTTAGAATATGAAATATTCTGGATTAGGATTCCCCGGAGATAAGCCTTCAGGGAATCCCACACTATCCCTAAAGAAGCTGAACCTAAATTAGAGTTAATTAACTCTATCAGATCTTTTGTTATTTTCTCTGTGCTGTCCACAAGCTCGAGCCAAAAGGGATTTATTTTCCAGTCCCCTCTACTGCAATACTTCCCCATCTTTATGACAGCAATTACAGGAGCATGGTCTGAAATCCCTCTCGGCTCATAAACTATCTCTTCCACCATCCAGTGCTTCCTCACTACCGAGTACTAGATCTATTCTGGATAAGGTAGCACATATCCTGGAGTGGCATGAATATTGTCTATCCTCAGGGTGCCTCCTCCGCCAGATATCTACTAGCCCAACCTCCCCACAAAATTGTGCTAAAGGACTCTTAGGGGTGACACCGGAGCTAATTCTGGATGGCAACCTGTCCAAAGCATTGTTCATCATCATATTAAAATCACCAACCACTAAGACCGGGATCCCCGGGGCATCTGTCATGAAGCTCACCAGTTCCTCCAGTATCTCCATACTGAATGGAGGTGGTATATAAACATTAGCTAGCACATATTTATTGTTATCTATCAAGCATGAAAGAAAAACGTACCGTCCATATTCATCTATCTTACTCCGGCTGCAAGAGAAGACCAGGCCTGGACCTATCAGGATGCTCACCCCTCTCGAATACGGGGTGTAGGTAGAGTGAAACTGCCTCTGATAGAATTTATGATCTAACGCCCCAACAGTATCCTTAACCAGGTGCGTCTCCTGCAGGCAGAGTATCTCAACCCTCCCTTTATTGGCCACAGAAAAAATTGCCTGTCTTTTGGCTCTGTCCTTTACCCCCCTGACGTTCCATGAGCATATTCTAACCTGTTTTATTAAATCTAGGGGTTTACAGCGGCCCCTTTCAACCATATTTTCCCAACCTTAATAACATTATACCTCCCTGAACTCCACCTAAACTGTGCCTCTCCCAATTGTGGGTCTTACTTATTAACCTTCCTTTTACAAATCCATACACTATATCAGGCTGAACCAAAACCACATCACACAAATTCAACCGTCTGTGCTTACACAAACCCATACCCACCCCACCCTTCACCCTCCACCCTCACCCAACCTTCCCTCCCCTCCCACCCCCCATCCCCCCCCCCTCCTCCCATATCCCAGCCCCCTGCCCAATTCTTCGCTCACCCCCTGAGCTTCTATTGTGACCATTCTAACCTCCTAAGGCAAAGGAAAACCGTGCCACCAACACCCAGTACGAGGGGAGTTGTCCCTATTAAATGTGTATATAGTATTCCTATTATATAACCCCCCCTCCCCCACCCCATTTTCACTCAAAAAATATGTCCCATCAGACCAGAGAGAAGAAAAAAAAAACAAAAAAAAAAGAAAAAACCAAACCAAGAGAAAAAAGGGAGAAGCAAAAAAAAAGGGTCCTGTATTTGTTCAGATTTCTTCCCCCAGCTTTAATCTTCCCTCGTTCTTTTTCAACCCTTTAACCAGGCTAGCGTTTCTACCGGGGTATTAAAAAAACCTGGTCTCCCCCAGGGCTGAAATACGTAATCGTGCAGGATAAAGTAGTGCATAGTTAATTTTTAATTGCTGAAGTTCCCGTTTACATTCTCCGAATTTGGCTCTTTGTTTCTGTAGCTCGGGGGAAAAATCTGGGAAAATTAAGATCCTTGCGCCGTTATATTGGATGTTTCTTATTTCTCTTGCTTTCTGAAGAACCGTAGCTTTGTCCCTAAAATTTAAAAGTTTAAAGATAAGGTGCCTGGGGTACGTCCCTGAAGAGGGGGTTCTAGAGGCTACTCTGTGCGCCAGTTCGATAGAGAAGCTGTCCGTAAATGAGTCTTTGCCAAATTTCTCTTTTAACCAGTCTTCCATAAACTTAATAGGATTGTTACCCTCACACCCCTCGGGGAGGCCCAAAACCCTCAGGTTTCCCCTGCGCATCCTGTTTTCCATACTGTCCATTTTCTGCATACAGGCATTTAGCTGATTTTTCAAAACTGAGACTTCTTGTTTTAACGGGTGTACATCATCCTCCACCTGGCTGACCCTTTCCTCAAGGGCCGTTGTACGGGCGCCAACCACTTGCACTTCTTTTTTAACTTCAAGCGCTTCATTTCTAATAATTTTAAGTTGTTCCGCTAAATCAGTGATTGATAGTTTACTGCCATGAGAATGTCTTTCAGAGACGGCTCCCTTTCTTCTGCTAGCATTGACACTTCGCCTCCTGCTACCGAACCCGCACCCAGAGCAGGTACCCCCTCCAGGGCTCCTCTTGGTGGCTAACATGTTGTTGTACACCCACGGTATTGCTGGCCTTTCATGGAGTCTGATTTGGGGTATGTGCAAAGCGCTCCAGTTTGGCAGCTACCTGGTTCGTTTTCTCTTTGGAGCCAAGTTGGACCGAGGCCCCCGTCCCCTCCTGTGCTGTCCCTTCCTCCGTCCCCTTCTTCCTGGTCATACTGGCGAGACCGCACCATCCAAGCTGTTTATCACAGGAGTACGCACTATACCGACACTATACACCTGCCTCTTGCATTTAAGATGGTAAAGTTTAAGATGTTTTTACCTTGTCCTGGATATCCACAGCCGTATAGCGTACTTTAGGTGAGTATGTGAATCACTTCACCCCTCTTGTGCGGAGAGCAGTGTGTTATATCGTGAGCTTCGTATGCCGCTCTATCTGCTGTAAGCGCTTCTCCCTCTCTCACCGGGAACCGCGCTGACACTGCTGGAGCTTCCTCCAAAAGAGATTTTTTTTTTTTCTTTTTAATCGGGCGCCCCAGCCCCCGCACGCTGCCTCCGCTTGAGTCCGCTCTGCGCCGCGGTACCACCTTCAGGACGCCCCGGGCGTCTCCAGGAGTCTTTCGGTCCACCCTATGCCTCTGCAACCAGCATGGGAGCGAGGACTAGGTCCGGCAACAGCGTCCTCCCTCACCTCAGCATCCGGTCATGTCCCCCCTGACCTCCAATTCAATATTAACTTAAGATGGAGGTGCCAATATTATGGGGTGATGTGAGGCAGTTTAGTAACAATTGCCCAAGGAACAGACATGCCCAAAATAGAATGAGAAAGTAACTTTTTCAGAGATAACCTGCTGCGCCTGCAAGTATGTTTAGAACTACTGTGTGAGATCCATGTAAGCATTGCGCACGCGCAAGTGGCACTTGCGCCCGTTCACATGAGTTTTATACATTGGGCGCCCAAAATCTTGGTAAATGCGTTGTAAAGGCGCACCCCTAATCTTAGTGGAAATATGTAACAAATTTTTTTTAAGCTGGTACACCCCACACTCCTGATCTATGTACACCACAAGCTCCTGATTACTACACTCTGTACACCGCACACCCCTGATCTCTGTACACCACGAGCTCCTGATCACTACACTCTGTACACCCCACACTCCTGATCTCTGTACACCACAAAGGACTCCTGATGTGGGAGGTCTAATGTGAAACAGGGTGCTCTGCTATGAAGGGGGGACTCTGATATAAAGGGCGACTAAGTATAACCTAGCCCTTGACTGTATTCGAGTGTATAAATGGCAGGACTTTTTTTTATTAAGTTTAGATTTATATGAGTGAGCCTCTCGATCATAGCACAGTAAATTTGGAGTTCTTTGTGGGTACAAGAACTGCAGACTGTGTACACATTATTAGCACATGTAGGTTTAAAACTGTATAAAACCCAAAATCAAAAATATAATACATTCCAGCTTACCAATCATTAGATTGTGGTGACTGCATTAGTTTTCTTTTTTAAGTTTTTTCCCATCTGTTTTCACCTGGTAATCTGGTCAGTAACACACCTCCTGTATTAGAGTGCTCCCCACTCTGGATGAAGATGCACAGAGAACAACTTTGGCCAGCAGCTTTGTCAGTCTTGGGGTATGGGAGTGTTAGATGGACTATCAGATTTAGATACACTAACAAATTGAAGCCAAACTCCAGATCACACTTTATAGTTACAGCAAACAGTTTTTTCCTTTCAAGATAAAGGTTTAACATAAGTAAAACAAATCTGATCATTGTAATCACCAGTGCCAGTGGTAAATGGTTTGTCTAAACCCTCTAACTGCTAAATCTGCAGAACAGCTTGTTCTGTTGAAAAACAGCAGACTTACTGGCAGGATTGCTAGGTGAAAATAAAGTAAAGAAACCTAAAAAATAAAATTAATACAGCCATCACATCTAAGAATTGGTAGGTTGCAATATAATAAATGTTTGCTTTTGAGATTAAGGCTCTGTTTCCACTAGTGCGACTTTTCATGCGACTTGGGACTGAAAAGTCGCATGACAAATTGTATCCCATGATTTCCAATGAGTACCGTTCATATCTGTGCGACTTCAAGTCGCAGCGACTTTAAAGTAGTCCCTGCACTACTTTGGTCCCACTTTGATGCGACTTGAGGTCCATAGATACAGGCATTGCTTCAAATCGCGGTAAAAAGTCGCGGTAAAATCGCGGTAAAAAATCGCGCGACTTTGGGGACGCACTAGTGGAAACATAGCCTTATACCACGTTAAGCTGTATTAACCATCCTCCTTTAAGCCACCTCAATATTCATTGCATTTTTTCCACGCCCATCTTTGACACAGTGCACTCCGCATGTCTTCTCTGTTCCTAGGTATCCCTCTTTCTCAAGTTCCAAATTTGGGAGGCATGCACCCGCATCTTTCTTCTGGCACCTTACATCCCCTGGCCACCTCCTCCCCACACTGGCAGAAGAAAGCAGGATTAGGGATGGGACCTGGGAATAATTTTTGCCGTGGGCGGTGGGCGTTGGATGACCTGGATGATGGCCCAGGGGCTGCACCAAACTGGGTCTTTGCCCCGGTTGAAAGAATGCCTAGCTTCGCCACTGTGTGTGTGTGTGTTCATCCAATCATGTATAAGCAAAAATGCTGTTTTTTTTATTTTCCTTGCATGTTCCCCTTGGATCTCCAGTGACTGCACTACCAAGTGCAAAGTGGATTTGCTTTTAGTAAATAAACCCCAAAGTCCAAGATACCTAATAATTTGGGGTGTACACAGCAAAGTGCTAGAGTGCAATTTGCCTAATGGGGACACTAGTTAGATTGACCTGTGTGTCGCCAGGGAAAGAGATTGGTAGGGTTTTACCATCACTTCCTGTTCGGCTGTGGCAGGAAGTGAATACATCTGAAGGAGAAATCGGGAAAATTTGGGAGGTGTCTTCACCTTATCAGGGGTGCAGACAACCCCAAAAACTGACAAGACTTCTAATCCCTCTGCACTCTATCCCCAAGCAAAAATAAGAAAGGATTTAATTTAGTTTAACTTTGCAAAGACACATTCATAAGTTCAACTGTGATGCATGTCAATGGCCCATTTAGACCTTGTTTAATAGAAAACACCAGTTGCCTTTCACTAGAAACATTTGTTAGTCCAGTCCTTGAAATCTGCATCTGCTTTCCTAATTTCAAAAATAAAGTTATGGGCCTGCACCTAGATGCATGACTGCTTTGTGCGCATGTCCCCGTGGCGCAAATCTGGTTCCCGGAAGTGGTGGTCAGCACACAGGAATGACATCACGCCCCTCCAGGAAGTTGCTTGTACTGCTGCTAATTTCTTCCCACCACCATGCCCCACTGACTGTTCTCTGAGGAAGAGATGATCCTTATTTGCAAATTAAGATCATTTTTTATTTCTTTTTACATGGGTTGGTGTTTGTGCGTATGTCTAAGCCCAGGTTCACACTGAGCTGCGGGAATGAAGCCGTGTGAGTTCAGCTGAACTCATACAATTTAACATCCAGCATGTCAGTCCTGATTTCGGCCGCAATTTCAGAGACATCTGTGCAGGTTTCTGCACAGATGTCAATGTAAATCGCAGCCCGAAATAGCAAAAAGTAGTACAGAAACTACAATCGGTGCAGCGCCGCAGATGCCGCATCACACCGATTAGGACAGTGCCATTGACGGCAATTGCCACCGATTTGACATGCGACTTGATGTATTAAACTAAGGGCAATCAGCGCAAGCAATAATAAATGTAAAATGAATAAACATTCAAGCTGAACACTATAGGATTCACCAGCCTACAGAAACAATTTTTAAAACGAAATGAGTGCAGCGCAAATATTGAATGAAATGTCCTTTGTAGTCTTATAAACCAAGCAAACTGATCTTGGATGGAAAACGCTGATATAGTTCCCACAAGCGCCAATAATCACCAAACCTGTAGTTAAATGCGCTTACCAGACAAGGTGGACCCCTTAATTATAGGAGGTCATATGAGCCTGGGTTCCTTAGGAACTGATTACGACCTGGATCTCTTGAGGACTTCAATAATCAACATCCACCAGTAGTCAACTGAAGATTGGAACTGGTTAATAACATCGCTCTGTGGGTTTCATAATTAAATCCTCCAATATGGTATACCATGAGGTAATGACAAGTATAGATCCCAAAAACAGAAAAAAATAGAAGAAAATCCTCTAAGTGTAAACCGTATGGCATTTATTAAAAGTAGGTTAAAAGAGTGGTAACATGTAAAAAGCGCTAAGCAGCGCAACTCGATACGAGAGAGCAGTTCAATCAGATAAAATTCCACACCAAAACACAGCCTGTTCGCGTCCGAACAGCTGAGAAGGCTGCGGGTGACGTCGCAGGTAAAGCTCCGCCCCTGTACGCGGCGTTATGTCCATAGGGACTTCATCAGAGAGGGTGGAGCTAGATCGTCACCCTGGGTGTTAATAAAGTCGCCGACTGTCAGCAGGGAGTGTCTGGTGACCGGAAGGGGAACCGCTCACCAATTTACAGGAAAAGCTGTATGTAGACACCATCCCGGACATGGCTAGTATTGATTTTAATAACAACAATGGTAGAGGATAATAACCCAGTCTACACAAGCACTCAGAACTTAACTGTGGTTAAAAACAACCTAATTCAGCAAGTTTATAGCAACATTATGTCAAAAATGAAAAAAGTTCAATTTAGAAAAAAAGGTAAAAACTAAATGTAAATTTATTTAACCTGTCGTTAGATTTAAAAAAATATTAAAAACTAAATGTAAATATATTTAACCTGTAAGCACCCGCAGCGTTCTCTTACAAAATGTGTACAAATATTAAATACATAATATATATAAAAAGGCGTATATATACGCCTTGTCTATTATCCATTATGGTTTTGTTGTGTGGTGTATATTTTAGTTTGCGCCACATTATTCATATCCTTTACCATGCTATATATACGCCTTTTTATATATATTATGTATTTAACATTTTGTACACATTTTGTAAGAGAACGCTGCGGGTGCTTACAGGTTAAATATATTTACATTCCATTACTTCCTGCTTCAGTGTGTGTGTGTATTTGTGTTTTTATATATATATATATATATATATATATATATATATATATATATATATATATATATATATATATAGGGTCTTGTGTCCAACTTCAGAGAGAAGTTGGGTAGATGCCACACTCCCAATTCTGGAGGCATAATAATGGTCTAACACAGAGGTCTTCAAACTACAGCCCTCCAGTTGTTCAGAAACTACAATTCCCATCATGCCTAGTCATCCCCGTACTCCTGGAGTCTATGGGTGGCTATCCAGGCAGATGACCCTTTTCTGCGCACACAATAATTGACTGCCGTTTCTTGTCTGTCTTTTATTGGCACGTTGCAGATTTTAATATACGTGTGAATGACACATGTGATATGCGGTAAAACTGAAAACAACAAGAATAATATAACATTACAATACAATAGTAAACATCACAAAAAGTCAAAACATGGCTAATTCCTTTCCCTAATAGCCTGTGAAGGAGGAAAGAGAAGATTGCTTACCTCCAAAGCCATGGATGGGGAGAGATAGCATCTAGGCTTCTGCCATGAGATTGAACATACTAATCCCTATGGCTGTTTCACTTCCTGAATAAAAAGGATGTGACGATTTTTACATCACATCCTTAAGTGGCTGGATAGTTTTCTTATAAACTATATTAATGTTTGGCCAGTAGGTGGCGCAAGCGTAACAGCGAACCTAGAACAAACATAATTTATAGCTTAATAATGCAACAACACAATATACAAATTAAATGACAACGTGAATTCTCTTTTCTGAACCTCAGGAGAGAGAAAGGTATCCTGGAGACACAACACTCCCCGTCTGGTGTTAACCAACGCCACTAATGCCCCGTACACACGGTCGGATTTTCCGATGGAAAATGTCCGATCGGAGCGTGTTGTCGGAAATTCCGACCGTGTGTGGGCTCCATCGGACATTTTCCATCGGATTTTCTGACACACAAAGTTTGAGAGCAGGCTATAAAATTTTCCGACAACAAAATCCGTTGTCGGAAATTCTGATCGTGTGTACACAAATCCGACGGACAAAGTGCCACGCATGCTCAGAATAAATAAAGAAATGAAAGCTATTGGCCACTGCCCCATTTATAGTCCCAACATACGTGTTTTACGTCACCGCGTTCAGAACGATCGGATTTTCCGACAACTTTGTGTGACCGTGTGTATGCAAGACAAGTTTGAGCCAACATTCGTCGGAAAAAATCCTAGGATTTTGTTGTCGGAATGTCCGAACAAAGTCCGACCGTGTGTACGGGGCATTACAGTGTCATTGGGGACTAGTAGAATCAAGTCTGATATGGGTCAGAGGAATGACTTTACTTCACCCTGTTTGGAAGTCTTAACTTCGACCTTCTTTACATGTCTGTCTTTGCTTGGGAATGTCTGTATGATAAGTCCCAAAGGCCAGTGATTCCTGTGTGTTTGGCAGTCTTTAACGAGCACATCTCCTGACTTCAGGTCCAGTTTGTTAACTTGCCACTTATTTCTGAGATGTAGGGTTTGGATGTAGTATCTCCTCCATCTGTCCCAGAAAGTGGCTAGGCATTGCACCTGTCTCCATTGACGTCCGAAAGGGTCTTTATCAGTAAACTCTCCATTTGGAGCACTGACTGTGTTGGTTTTTTAAGTGAGTAGAGTTGCGGGTGTCAGCAATATAGGGTCCTCTGGATTGTTAGTAACTGGGATCAGAGGTCTAGCATTTATGATGGCTGAGACCTCAGCCATTAAAGTGGACAAACACTCATGCGTGAGTCTGGCATTCCCCATTTGAAGGAAAATAGAATCCAAGATCTTGCGGGCTACGCCTATCATATTTTCCCACACACCACCTATATGGGAAGAATGAGGAGGGTTAAATGTCCAGGTACATCCCTGTTCGTTGAGATACCTTTCCACGTTGTTGTTGTCTAGATTGGAAAGTATCTGAAGTTCCTTGACCGCTCCAACAAAGTTGGTGCCCCTATCGGAGCGGATGTGCTTAACGGACCTCTAATGGTAATGAAGCGCCTGAGAGCGTTGATAAAGCTGGAAGTGTCCATTGATTCAATCAATTCTGCGAACAGCTCGAACAGTCATACAAGTAAAAATAACTGCCCAGCGTTTGCTGCTGGCGTGACCTCCCTTGGTTTGGCAAGTGGTAACAGACCAAGGACCGAATACGTCAAGGCCCACACTTGTAAAGGGAGGATCTGAGTTAAGTCTGTCAGGTGGATGGTCAGCCATCTTTTGGGTTTGTAAGAGTCCACTGAGCTTGTAGCAAGTAACGCAATTAAAGATACACTTTCTCACACATCTTTTTGCTCCTATTATCCACATTCCAGCAGCCCTCAAAGCTCCTTCAGTGAATAGCTGGCCTTGGTGTTTAACTTGACTGTGATAGTGTTGTACAAGCAGGGCAATGACGTGATGCTGAGCTGGGAGAATGAGAGGATGCTACGCTAGGGTAGCTTTGAGGAATGGATCGAGTTTCCTTAGGTCGCTGTCTTTAGGGATTGGTTTTTCGTTGTTAATACATTCAATCTCCCTAGCAAAGGTCTCTTGTTGCACAGTGTAGAGGATCAGACATTTTGATTGCTCTAGGTCAGTCACTGAGTAGGTATTTTTACAGCGATGCCAGCCTTTGCAATTAGTCCTCTTCCCAAAGGAACAGGCTTTGTGGGATAAGGAAGAAATGGCTCTAATGAGTGATTTCCTGGGCGTGTCCAAGATGGCGACGGGAGCGGACGTGTTTTAGCTCCGCTCCGCCATTTCGGAACATTTATCCGCCATTCCTGCGGCACCGGACATCCATTCGCCACACAAACCACCTCAACCTTCACCCCTGAACCCCTCTGCCCATACCGGGCTACAAACGGGGGGGAGCAGTGCACCGACAGTCCCAAAAACAAGCTGGGACTGCACACCACGCTGGAGGGAAGGCCGCAGCTATCCCTCACATCATGGCATCCCAGCAGGTGGAGGTGAGTCACGAGGCTGTAGCTCCACAAGCCCCTCCAGAGGACATAGCACTCCTGGAAGCAATTAATGGCTGTAAAATGGCTTTGACTGAGAAAATGTACAGTGTATATATAGATCTGGGCCTTATTAGGAAAGACATTGATGCTTTCAGGGGCAGGGTGACAGAGGTGGAACAGCATGTGTCTGCAGCTGAGGATGTACAGAAAGAGCACACGGCTGATCTTCACTCATTAAAAGTCAGAGTTAAACACCTCAAGTCACGTGCTGAAGACGCTGAGAATCACAGCAGATGCAATAACCTGCGGGTCATAGGGCTGCCTGAGGGAGCTGAGGGCAATGACACCACCCTGTTCACGGAGCAGTTGCTGAGGTCTCTCCTACCCCGTGCCTCCTTTTCTCCCCATTTTGTGGTGGAGCAGGCCCACAGGATCCCCACAGTCAGGGGTCCGCCAGGGCCCCCCCCCCCGCGCACTTTTATTTTCAAATTGCTGAACTTTCGAGACCGAGATCTTGTCCTGAAAGAGGCCAGAGAAATAGGAGACCTGAAGTATGAAAATGCTAAACTACTAGTAGAGGGAAGACAGGGGTTTGTCCAAGAGTTTTGCAATAAGCAGTCGCTCCACACTGTCGGTCTGTAAAGTCAGGGGATCGGGAAACTGTGCCTGAGTTGCATGTCTGAGCTGGTAGTATCTAAATGTCATAGATGTTGGAACGGCATATTTGGCCTTTAGCGTCTCAAAGGGGGGGGACAACAGACAAATGTCTGTTGCCCCCCCCCTCTTTCCCTTCCCCTCCTTCTTTCTCTCCCCCCCTCTCTTTCTCCCCCTATCTCCCCCCTCCCCCCTCCTTCCCATTTTCTCCCTATTCTCCTTTCTTTCTCAAATCCAGCATTGATGCTTTGAATCAGACTGCTTTATTGTATAATACTGATATAAACTGTTAATCACTCAGGAAACTAATTATCACATGTAACTGATCAACTATTTGACCTATTGTGACCTTATGTACAATGTAATGTCTATATACTGTGTCATTGTCAACTTTAATACTTTTAAATAAAAAAATCTATTTATTTAAAAATGAGTGATTTCCACGTGGAAAACCTGGTGAACCAATGAGATTCGAGTCGGTTTTGCGAAGCCACTGTGACTAATGCAGACACTTGTGGACGAACTTCTGCATCCTTGACTGCATCTATTAAGCTAAAGGGCTCAGATTCAGAAGTGTTGTGTCCTGAATTGTACAGGAATGCAGGGCCAGTAAACCATGTTGTGTCCTTAAGACAGTTGGCTGGGACAGCTCTGGTCGCTAGGTCTGCGGGATTGTGTTTAGTTGGTATGAAGTGCCACTGTTTTGGGTGTGTGGATCTCCTAATCCTCAATACTCTATTACTGACATAGGCGTAGAAGCACCTGGTTTCGTTGTAGATGTACCCCAGGACTACTTTACTGTCAGTGTAGAACTCTGTGTCTTTGATTTTTAGGTTCATCTCTCTAGTGATCTCAAGTGTCGGCTAACTCCACAGCTAACACTGCGACACAAAGTTCTAGCCTAGGTATTGTGTGTTCTGGGAGTGGGGCAAGTTTTGCTCTTCCCATGACAAAACCTATATGGCACTATCCTTTCATGTCCTTGATCTTGAGGTAAGCTACAGTAGCGGTTGCTTTGAAGGAAGCATCGCAGAAAACACAAAGTCTTTGGTCTTTGGACTTCTGTAGACGGTACAGGAGCATATGGGCGAGGGACCTTTAAGTTAGACAAGGCTGTCCAGGAATTTTTCCACTCTGTCCACTGATCTCTTTTCTCGGGGGGAAGTGGATCATCCCAGTTCACTGTCTCTTGAGTCAGGTCTCTGAGAAGTGCTTTACCTTCAATAATGACTGGAGCTGCAAACCCTAGAGGATCGTACAGACAGTTGACAGTTGACAGAACGCCTCTGCGTGTAAAGGCCTTTTCTTCCCGACTAACCTGGAAGGCAAAGGTGTCTGACCTTAAGTCCCAGAGTAGTCCAAGGCTACGTTGCATTGGCAGAGAGGTAAAGCTTTTAAGGACTTGTTCCTTGTTGTTAGGTAGACACTGTCTATGGGTCTAAATGGGAGAGGTGCGACCCAATTGTTTGTCTCTTCCTTGGCTGTCTCCTTTTCCATTATTTGCAAGAAAAGTCTATCTTCAAAGGACGTTGCTACCTGCTGGTCTTCCCTAAGTGGTCTGAGTCACTGTCACAAGCGTGGTCATCTGTGTCTGGGTCTACAGAAGAGCAAGGTATGTGAGTACTACCTGGAAGCTCTTTTGTGATGAAGCTGTTGTGACGTGGTTGAAAGGAGGAAGGACGTCCTTTGTCAAATACGTTTGTGAACATGCTACTGACTGTGGCGGGTCTGTGCACTGTCTTCAGGCAGACGTCCCCTACGATGACCCACCCCAGGTCAAGTCTTTGGGCAAAGGGAGCATTGCAAAATGTCTCTTCCCAGGAGCAACATTAACTGAGCCTGCTCCTCATATTCTGTTAGGAGATAGGCAATGCATTTTAGATGAGGCTGGTGAATTGCTGCATCTGGTGTAGGGATTTCTGACCGGTTGTCAGGAATCTGGTTGCACTCGATTATGGTGGGTAAAGGTATGCGAGTCCGACCATCTATGGACTCTACACAGAAGGTGGTGGCTCTTCTCCCCGCCGTATCAACAGTACCCGCACAAGTCTTTAGGGAGTAAGGGGAGCTCGGACCCCTAACACCGAAGGTGTCAAAAAATGTGGATTTAGCCATAGAGTGGTTGATTTGGTCATCGAGAAGTGCATACATCTTGACAGCTTTGTTTCTGTGACCCATTACGCTCTAATAATACAGATATTTGTACAAGACCTACCACCTGCAGGATCTCTGCATACCTTGGTACACTGCGAGGTAACCGCTGAGATGTTTGAACCAGTGTTTTCTTGCTCCCCACCATACTCGTTGGTGTCGCCAGCTCTCTGGGCGGTCCAAGGAGCAGGGCCTGGATGTAGTGCTGAGTTGTGGTCTGTGCTGTCACACTCTGTGCATGATACACTAACCTTGCAGTCATTGGCAAAGTGTGATGTGGATGAACCGCACCTGAAGCATACAGTGGGGAAAAAAAGTATTTAGTCAGCCACCAATTGTGCAAGTTCTCCCACTTAAAAAGATGAGAGAGGCCTGTAATTGTCATTATAGGTATTATAGGTATTACATTGTCTGATTTTTGAAAGAATTTATTTGCAAATTATGGTGGAAAAAAAGTATTTGGTCACCTACAAACAAGCAAGATTTCTGGCTCTCACAGACCTGTATCTTCTTCTTTAAGAGGCTCCTCTGTCCTCCACTCATTACCTGTATTAATGGCACCTGTTTGAACTTGTTATCAGAATAAAAGACACCTGTCCACAACCTCAAACAGTCACACTCCAAACTCCACTATGGTGAAGACCAAAGAGCTGTCGAAGGATACCAGAAACAAAATTGTAGACCTGCACCATGCTGGGAAGACTGAATCTGCAATAGGCAAGCAGCTTGGTGTGAAGAAATCAACTGTGGTAGCAATAATTAGAAAATTGAAGACATACAAGACCACTGATAATCTCCCTTGATCTGGGGCTCCACGCAAGATCTCACCCCGTGGGGTCAAAATGATCACAAGAACGGTGAGCAAAAATCCCAGAACCACACGGAGGGAGCTAGTGAATGACCTGCAGAGAGCTGGGACCAATGTAACAAAGGCTACAATCAGTAACACACTACGCCGCCAGGGACTCAGATCCTGCAGTGACAGACGTGTCCCCCTGCTTAAGCCAGTACATGTTCGGGCCCGTCTGAGGTTTGCTAGAGAGCATTTGGATGATCCAAAGAGGATTGGGAGAATGTCATATGGTCAGATGAAACCAAAGTAGAACTGTTTGGTAGAAACACAACTCGTCGTGTTTGGAGGAGAGAGAATGCTGAGTTGCAACCGAAGAACACCATACCTACTGTGAAGCATGGGGCTGGCAACATCATGCTTTAGGGCTGTTTCTCTGCAAAGGGAACAGGACGACTGATCCATGTACATGAAAGAATGAATGGGGCTATGTTTTGTGAGATTTTGAGTGCAAACCTCCTCCCATCAGCAAGGGCACTGAAGGTGAAATGTGGCTGGGTCTTTCAGAATGACAATTATCCCAAACACACCGCCTGGGCAACGAAGGAGTGGCTTCGTAAGAAGCATTTCAAGATCCTGGAGTGGCCTAGCCAGTCTCCAGATCTCAACCCCATAGAAAAACTTTGGAGGGAGTTGAAAGTCCGTGTTGCCCAGCGACAGCCCCAAAACATCACTGCTCTAGCGCAGAGCTGCATGGAGGAATGGGCCAACATACCAGCAACAGTGTGTGACAACCTTGTGAAGACTAATGCCCCGTACACACGGTCGGATTTTCCGATGGAAAATGTCCGATCGGAGCGTGTTGTCGGAAATTCCGACCGTGTGTGGGCTCCATCGGACATTTTCCATCGGATTTTCCGACACACAAAGTTGGACAGCAGGAGATAAAATTTTCCGACAACAAAATCCGATCGCGTCAATTCCGACTGTGTGTGGCCTGTTCCGACGCACAAAGTGCCACGCATGCTCAGAAGAAATTCCGACACGGGACAGCTCGTTCTGGTAAACTTAGCGTTCGCAATGGATACAGCACT
Organism: Aquarana catesbeiana; assembly: GCF_042186555.1. Classification (NCBI taxonomy): domain Eukaryota; kingdom Metazoa; phylum Chordata; class Amphibia; order Anura; family Ranidae; genus Aquarana; species Aquarana catesbeiana. The sequence continues at coordinate 382,086,295 of NC_133327.1, forward strand.
TTCGTCACGCTGCAATGTTAAAAATGGTTTAATACAGCGCACTCTCTTCTTCTTTATAATGTGACAAGAATTAAGTCGTTTTGCTGCTCATATTCACACACACTTCTCACAAAGTTTTATTTGTGTTTTTTTAGTGGGATTCCCTCAATATATTGTTATTAGTTGTCACATCTGACAGTTTTATATTTTTTATGTTTTTATTTTTTTCTTTTTAAGCCTTTTTTTTTCTTTAATGTTTGGATTTTTTCCAAGGCTGATCTTTGTTCAATGTTATTTTTATTTTTACTCCAGAATATTTTTGTGTGTGTTTTGTGTGGCAAGTTACCACAACACCATTGATATCTTTTATTATTTAATCTCCATGAGATTTTTTGTTGTTGGTGTCCCTTGTTCATTTCACATTGTATATTTGAAATGTACCTGAATCCTCACAAACAAACTGTCATTTTTGAAGTAAAACACATAGGAGAGTATAATTCAAAACAAAAATCCTTTATTAATGGCTCAGAACCAAACAAAGAGGAAGGCAACACTGGATCAACAGGAGAAATTAGCGAAGCCTGGGACCCCCACGGCAGACATCAATTCTTAAACCTCAAAATTGGTGGCCTGAGAAGTCCATATGTAAGGGAGTGCAGTCTGGTCCGGGATTCACAGAGACTCGGATAGCAGCAGATGACATCTGTGTCCCCAGGCTGTGGTACCACAAGAGGCTGCATCTTTTGGCCGACCAGACTGGATCCAGGGCAATCACTCTCTGGTCTTCCTTTCACACTTCCTTCCGGGCTGTGGCTGTGCTGTTGGAGATGTGGCAGGAGGAGGAGGAGGACCTGGAGGAGGAGGAGGACTGGGAGGACCTGGAGGAGGACTGGGAGGCCCTGGAGGAGAGGGAGGAGGAGGAGGAGGACCTGCAGAAGGAGGAGGAGGACCATCCCAAAGCTGTGTGTGAGGTGTAAGTTGGCCCCTCACACCTTTCGCCAGAGCCTCTGATATGAGGGCCTGACACATGGCTTGTTGGCCCTCCTCCATCCTCTGCATTTTATAGGCAATGAATGCAGCAATATTCTCCTCCCTGGTCTGTGGTGCTCCCAGGACCTCTGTAGCCCTCCAAAAAAATCTGATAGACGCCTCCTCTAGGCTACTCCTCCTGCTGCCACTTTCTGTTTTCAGGGGGGGTGGAGGGACCTGCAGATCAGCCACCTCCTGGCTGAGACTTCCCTGTGTATGAAAAAGGGACATAGTTTTAGTTTTTGCATCATCAATCACAATCATAAATTAGTACTCCAAACTAACATCTAGTTAACATCATTGATTGGACAAGCAGAAATATTTAGAGGAATGCTATACCTGGCTCAATCTGGGCTCCTCCACATATGGCCTGGAAGGCCCAGGTTGGGCGTCAGAAGCCTCAGCCGGGGGGGAAGGAAGCGTGGAAGGAAGACTGGAGAGGGATGGCCTGGGTTCAGTGTGGCCTGCCAGAAAATGCAGCCTGTCATAGTACAACATCCTGGGGACATAGATGTCATCTGCTGCTCCGGATCTCTGTGAATCCAGGACTTTCTTGCGCTCCCTTAGATATGTGCTCCTCAGGCAACCAATTAATATCTTTAAATAGGTGATGTCTGCCGTGGGGATCACCTGCTTCACAATTTCACACAATTGCTCCAGTGCTGCCTTCCTCTTTGCTTGGTTCTTGAAATGGGGGTGGGTAATCTCCCACAGACAGGGCAGCTCCCTTAGCATATCAATGAATAGTGACATGAAGTCAGTATCTCTCATTAAGATATCCATGTTCACTGCAAGACACAACACAAGACAAAGCCTAATGTCAGACAAAACTCTCCTAATCTTGTTACAATATAGGCCTCAATCTAGAAGCAGTATAGGCCCAAGTTTGTCTCTTACCTTCGTTCTTACGATCGGCGCGTCCAATGCTCCTTCCTCCGCTCACAGATCGTACGTAATACGCACGCGTGTTACGCTTTATACACACTGCGCATGTGTGTAACTCCGCCCGCCCCTGACGTTCTTTCTATTCTATTCCCCGCCCCTTTTCGTTTGGCGCAGTGGGGGAAGAGCATGATGGCGGAGTTACACCAGGTGCGTGATAATTCGAACAACGAGGAGGAGGAGGAAAGCCCGGATCCAGGCACGTCCCGATCCAGAAGGAGACGTTTTAAGGCCACAAATATGTCGTTTGGGGAGATGTTGGAGATGGTCGACATCATGAAGAAGTCCGACTATGACGGAAAATATGGGCCTTACCCCAACCCCAACATCCGAAAGGCAAAAATCATTGGTAAAGTGGTCCGGAGTCTGGAGAGGAATTTCGGGGTACGAAGGTCTAAAGATCAGCTCAGGAAGCGGTGGTCGGACCTGAAGTTGAGAGAGCCGGAGCAGTACCGAAAGATCCTGAGAATGCTGCAAAAAAGTAAGTAGTTGTGCTGTGTTCATATTCTTTCTGTCTTTATTCCGTTCGTTCTGCTCCATATGCTTTTAGTAATTGTAACGTTTAAAAGGTCAACTTTAATGTTCATGGGCCCATTATTCGTTCGTATCAAACATTTTTTCTTTCGGCCTCTAGAACACCATTGTTTAGGCCATATGCATTTTCACACATTTTTTTTGGGCCTACTTGGATGCCAAATATTTGTTTGTGTAGATGGATTTGTTACTAGAATGAAATGCAAACTAGATTGTGTGTAAGGAGAGGACACTGAGCAGCTGTTTTCACGTCTGGACACTGGAGCACTAGTGTGGGACACAAGAACACCATTTTTATTAGGGGGGGCACACAGGTGCTCCAGTGTATACTATAGGGGGGGTCTCCATCTGTGAAGCTTGTACCAAACAGGTAAAGTATTGCAGCTTGACAAAGGGCAATAAAAAAAATACATCTTTGAACTCGGCTAACATAGAAAATTGTACCCCACTTCCAAGCAATGTTTCCTATTTCTAGAGTTCTGCCATCAAATATCTGTGTGCTAAGTATACCATTTTTGTTTTACATAGGGGAGAAAAGACTCGGACACCCCTCATCCCAGGAGACCAGAGCCCCCCCCCCCCTCTGGAAGAAGGGGAAATACCCCAAACACAAGAAGAAGAGCAGGAGGAAGAATAAGACGTGGTGGAGATTGGCACCACAACAGGTGAGTGTCTGCGACCACAGGCTCAGGTAAAAGAGATGGATGGTGGCAGATTTTTGAGACCTGTTTTTTTTGTTCTTTATCTCTTTTTAGGTGATCGGGATCCAGAACGCTTTACATCAGAAAGTGCCCAGATACTGATAGGGGAGATCATGGGATGTAATCTCCAATTGCAAAACATCCAGCAACAAATCACTGATGTTATTAAAAAAAATAATAACATCATTGATGTTTTGGGGCGAATTTAAACCCCACAAAATCACCTGTTTTATGTTAATTAAATTTTTACAATGTTTCGAAAAGCCAAATTTGGAGGATGCACACAGTGTGCCAACATGTGATATCTGCCATCACGGGAGATCAATGGACGCGTTTTGGGGGGGCAACCCCTTCCTCAATTATAAAGTCGCATTGAGGAAGGGCTTGCTCCCCCAAAACACGTCCCTTGATCCCCCCTGATGGCAGATAGCACATGTTGCCATTCGTAAATTGGTGTGCATCTTCCAAATTTGGCTTTTCCAGGGGTGATTTGCCCCCATCTGAACGCTAGATCAAACCCAGTTCCTAAATACTGATGTCTGATATAGCCTTCAGGTTTTACCTAATGTGAACTTTGTAAGTTCTAGTTTTTTGGCTTTCTTGTTGGTTTTACACAGGCCTGTTTTATCTGAAATGGATATTTTGATTTTTCATAATGCTACTGCAAACATTTTATACAACAAACATGTTGGTTTGTTTTAAAAACCTTTGGTAAATGCACATGTGATTGTGCAGGTATAAAAAAGTGCCTTACTCAAGAATGTGTGGATTATTGTCTCAACACTACAACACTTTTGGGGTGATGTAATTGCTGTTTTATGCACAAATGGGGGTTATTTCCTAAGGGCAAATACACTTTGCACTACAAGTGCAGGTTCAGTGCAGTTGCAAGTGCACTTGTAGTGAAATGTGTTTTTGCATTTAGGAAGTACCAGCCAACACTATTCTTTATAAGGTTACCCAATCACGACATTTTCTGCACTCAACACATTTCTGTCAGGGTCAGCTCAAACAAACACAAGCAGTAAATGTCCACCAAGAATTGCTTTTGGTTGTTTTTTATTTGAAAAAGGTGTCACAGATTGTCTGGCATATTGATAGCCCCCCTACCCGCAAAGAACTCCAGGTATCGTAACCGGACATCACGGGCACTCAGGGAGGGCAAGCCAGGACGGCCACTTTCAAGTGCCGTCATTGTTGATGTATTTGGTATTCCGGCCTCAGGCACAACTGAGCCAGCATAGTTGGCTGAATGTTTTCTTAAAAAATTATGGAGAACACAGCACGCCAGTATAATATGGTTCAGTTTATACTCCGCCATATGGATGGGTGTCAGAAATAGTCGGAACTGGCTGGCCAGGATTCCAAATGTGTTCTCCACCACTCTTCGGGCTCTGGCCAAGAGTGGCCGGTAATTAAAAACCCTCTGTTCCGGGGTGAGGGTCCTCATCGGGAATGGCCGCATCAGGTGGTCCCCCAGCGCAAATGCTTCATCAGCAACGAACACAAATGGGAGACCTTCAACATTGTCCTCTGGAGGTGGCAAGTCCAAGCTGCCATTCTGGAGACGCCTGTAGAACTCCGTCTGGGCGATCACTCCACCATCGGACATCCGGCCATTCTTCCCCACGTCCACATACAAGAAGTCGTAATTAGCCGACACCACCGCCAACATCACTATACTATTAAACCCCTTGTAATTATAATAGTACGACCCCGAGTTGGGTGGTGGGACGATGTGGACGTGTTTCCCATCAATTGCCCCCCCCGCAGTTAGGAAAGTCTCACCGCTGGGCAAAGTGGGAGGCCACAGTCTGCCATTCCTGTGGCGTTGAAGGAAACTGTTGAGGAAAAAACAATAAACATTACTATTTTTTTACAGAAATCTGGCAAGCAGATTAGACACAAACATTATGGGTCAACCTCCAGATAGCATTTATTAAGGGGAATTTAACAACAACAAAGTATAAGGTACACCTATCATATTCCCCCCCCCCCTCTCATGGGCCATTTCTAACATTATAGGGGGGAGGAACTCTTGGACAGGTAACCCTCTTCACTTCATTGAGAGATGAATGCCTAAATACAGGGTATTACTTGGTACAGCCCCTCCTTAGTTACACTATTGGCAGCCCACTGGACAGGTAAGAAGTGTCATAATACAAAGATATAAATACACACTGTACACATTTGAGCACATTTGGACATTCTGCTATTACCTATCAAGATAATAATAGGATACAAGAACTTTAAACAGTACCATTGTAAAGTATACAGGCAGGCCCTTGCACTACATGCTTTGGGGAATTCATCCATAAATCTGAGCACTAAAGGGGTGGGTATAGTGTGTATGGGTTTGGCAAAGTCAGCAGATAGATGATTGAGGATAGAGAATTGGAATCAGCTGACTTAGCAGTTGGGGGAGGGAGGGTTACAAAAAATTTGGGGACACCACAAAAAAAAGCCTCTGGCCCTCTGCCTGAATTTAAATCCAAAATAACATTTCCAAACATTTTAGGGGGTGTTTGGGGTAAAGCACTACTATGGAGCTGATAAAATACATTGTTAAGTGACTACATGAGGTGAATATAGGGCAGGAGACACCATGCTGGGGAGGTTATTGAAGGGCAAATATGTATGAAGGACATAAAATAATAATTACATAAAAATCCAGCATGCATGAGGACAAAGGGGACATTCACAGCATATTCCAATCATGGTAATTAGGGAATGAGGAAAGAAATACAATATATTATCAAACATTCAATACAATAAAATGTGATATAAAAGGATAAAAATCTTACCTTCATATACTCCTTCTGTAGGACCTGGATGATGGCAGAACAGGTCTCTGGGATAATAATCCCCAGAGCCTGGGGGGAGATGCCTGTCGAGAACTTGAGGTCCTGCAGGCTTCTCCCTGTGGCCAAATACCGCAAGGTAGCGACCAACCTCTGCTCCGGAGTGATGGCTTGCCTCATGCAGGTATCCTGCCTGCTGATATAGGGGGTCAGCGAAGCCAACAGACGGTGAAACACGGGGTCCGTCATCCTGAGAAAATTCCTGAAATCATCAGGATTATTCTCACGGATCTCACGGAGCAAGGGCATATGAGAGAACTGGTCACGCTGAAGCAACCAATTCTTGGTCCATGAACTCCTCCCCACCCTGTTCATGGACTGGACTTGTGTCAAGGTCAGGACCCCAACACCAAGCCCCCGCACAGCACGAACTCTACGAGGAGTACACATACGAAACATGGCTAGAAAACGGTCGGCTGCTCAGAACGAAGTAACAGAACGCACTGAAGAACAGCAAGGCCTGTGAAGAGCGACCTGAAAACCAGTAACGAACGAACAAGAATACAGTGACTAAAGTCACGCGGAACTTGCTTGCACGCACTGAAGAGCAGATACAAACCCACAAGCACAAACTGAACGGCAGAAAACGATCTGAAAGCCACGAGTCTGAAAAAGCGCGAATCGTCTCTCACCAAACTTTTACTAACACGAGATTAGCAAAAGGAGCCCAAAGGGTGCTGCGCTTGGTTCTGAACCGGCCTTTTCTAGTCTCGTCGTACGTGCTTGACGTCACCGCGTTCTTGGCGATCGAAAATTCCGACAACTTTGTGCGACCGTGTGTAGGCAAAACAAGTTTGAGCCAACATCCGTAGGAAAAAATCCGAGGATTTTGTTGTCGGAATGTCCGATCAATGTCCGACCGTGTGTACGGGGCATTACAGAAAACGTTTGATCTCTGTCATTGCCAACAAAGGATATATAACAAAGTATTCAGATGAACTTTTGATATTGACCAAGTATTTATTTTCCACCATAATTTGAAAATAAATTCTTTCAAAAATGTGATTGTCTGGATTTGTTTCAACATTTTGTCTCTCATAGTTGAGGTATACCTATGATGACAATTACAGGCCTCTCTCATCTTTTTAAGTGGGAGAACTTGCACAATTGGTGGCTGACTAAATACTTTTTTGCCCCACTGTATGTGGTTCTCAATTAGGAAGGCTTTGCGATCTTCCAGAGACTTTTCCCTGAAGGTTCTGCATTTTGGTACAGGGTGCGGCTTCTTGTGTAGAGGGTACTGCTTGCTAGGGTCTCCGACTTTGTCCTCTGGGTGAACGATGTTGGAAGACCTATAGGAAAAAGCTGTAGGAGAAACATGAGACTTGTTCACTGCCATTGGCATCCTGTGTTGTTTGAAGCTAGGGATCGTGGCTGATGGCAGTATAAAGTCAAAGCTAGGATCGTTCAAGAACTTTGCTTGTTCTGAAACAAAGTCTACAAAAACGCTGAATGGTGGAAATGGTACCTGGAACCTTTTCTTATGTTTAGAACCATATGTGACCCACCTTTGTTGTATGTCGTAAGGAAGCTTCAGAATTAGGTGTTTAATCCCTTTGGCTGCATCCAGGGAGGCGAGACACAGCAGGTCTCCTTCCTCTTTAGCAAGAAGTAGTTCCTCTAGCAGGTCGGCTAATTCTTGTAGTTTGTGATAACCCTTGCTAGGTACTCTGGAAAAATCCTCAATCCTTTTAAACAGTGCATGCTCTATAGTCTCTGTTGAGCCATAGCACTCTTCTAATCTGCTCCAAATCTTTTTCCTTGTCAAAAGAAGTTTATTGAGTATACAATGTTATAAAGATACATAAAGTAAGTTTACAAGGATCTATAAAGTAAGCTCATTGTTTTACAGTAGGGTTTATATAGGTAAATATCATGAAATTTCAAATATTAAACATTGGGTTCACGTAAACCTAAATTAAAGATATATATAATTTCCTTAGTTACTTTTGTAGGTATTTAAATGATTTATACCTACTATACATATTGTTTACAAGTAGAGTGTATATAGGTCAAATAAATTCTGATAATGAGCTTTAATCGTAAGGTGGAGAAAAGGAAAGAGAAAGAAGAAAAAGGGTTGAAAGGTAGAGGTATGGTCCACAAGGTTGTCCCGCTCGTCAGTTTATTATTCTTTTTAGCTCTCTTTGAAGCCTTAGAATGGGTGTCTCTGTAAGTCATTTAATCTGTTACCATGACAACAGGACAGAGTCATTGAAGTTTGACAGGAACTGTTGTTTTATCCAAGGATGCCAAAGTTTTTCAAATTTTGGAATTTGATTTTGATCGATGGCTACCATCTTAGCATGGGACATTGTATTATTCATTCTGTGAATTGTTTCTGCTAGTACCAATGTAGGAGATTTCCATGCCTTGGCCACTGTTTGTTTTGCAGCCGTTATTAGTTGGATCATTAGTTTGAATTGAGAGAGTGTTAACCATTCCGGTTTTAGATTAAGTAAAGTTAAATATGGATCTGGTTGTATTATTTTTTTAAATATTTTAGATGCAATCACGAAGACTTCCTTCCAGAAGGTTTGGATTACTGGGCACGTCCACCATATGTGTAAATATGTGCCTATTTCTGGGCATCCTCGAAAACAAAGAGCTGAGGTATTAGGTGAATATTTTGCCACTCTAGCAGGTACAAGGTACCAGCGAGTTAGGACTTTATAATTTGTCTCCAGTGCTAAGATGTTGGGTGAAGATGACTTAGATGTGAGCCATATGTTAGACCAGTCCGTGTCTTCTAAAGTTCGTCCCAGGTCCTCCTCCCACCTCTGAACGTAAGAGGGTCTATTAAGATTTGCTACTCCATATAATTGATTATAAAGTGATGAAATTGTACCTTTAGCAAATGGATCTTTTGTACAGATTGATTCAAAAATGGATAATTGGGATAATGGTTTATCCCCCTTTAGGAATGGTGTATAGAAATTTTTGATTTGGAGATATCTAAATATCTCAGAGTTTGGTAGATCATATTTTTCTCTAAGCGATGGGAATGAAAGGAATGATTTAGATGCTATGAAGTCATTTAGTGTCTGAATGCCTGATGTTGTCCAAGCTTTAAAAGAATTTGGGTAGATCCATGCCGGATAAAAGGCCGGATTTCTGATAAAAGAAAGGGGAGGATTGTGTGGAGATTGTAACTGATATTTGGTTTTTAGTTTATCCCAGAGAGATAAGAGGTGTTTAGTTATGGGATTATGAATTTTAAAGCGGTCTTTAGGATCAAGCCATAATAAATTTGATATTAATAAAGGGTCATTTTCTGAAGCCTCTATAAATACCCATAATGGGATTTCCTGTTTTGCATGGTATTTGGACAGACTGGCCAAATGTGCTGCTCTGTAGTAGTTAGTAAAATTAGGGTATCCCAGGCCTCCTTTATTTTTGGGAAGATGTAGTGTGTGTATAGGTATATGTGGTTTAGAAGAGCCCCATATAAACGAAGTTGCTCTTTTTTGTACTATTCTCAAAAAATAGGAAGGAATTGGAATAGGGAGGACTCTAAATAGATAAAGCAATTTGGGTAGAATAGTCATTTTGATTGCATTAATCTTCTCCATCCAGGATAAAGGAAGTTGCGACCATTGTTTTATTAGATTTGTGATCTGTCTTAATACAGGAGGATAATTGGTTGAGAATAAGTCAGAATGAGATGCTGTTAAATGAATTCCAAGATATGGGATTGATTTTTCTGCCCATGTGAATGGGAGTGCAGCCCTAGCCGGGATCAATTCCATGTTTGTGAGTGAAATATTAAGCACTAGGCATTTCTTAGGATTAATCATAAGGCCAGATAGGGCTGCAAATCCATCAAGAGCTGGTATTAAGTTAGAACCAGAGACCTGTGGTGATGATAGAAAAAGTAATATATCGTCTGCAAATATACATAATTTGTGTGTAATACCTCCTACTTCAATGCCAGTTATAGTTTGGTTTGTTCTGATGTATTGGGCCATGGGTTCGAGTATAAGGGCAAATAATAAGGGAGATAATGGGCAACCCTGTCGGGTACCTCTTTCGATATTAAAGGCTTCAGATTTGTATCCAGCATATTTTATATAGGCTTTGGGTTTATTATATAATGCTTTGATCCATGTTAAAAAGTGGGGTCCAAAACCCCATTTTTGTAATGAATATTGCATATATTGCCAGGATACTGTGTCAAATGCCCTCTTAATATCGAGAGATAGAAAACATAAAGGGATTTTCCGTTTTTTAGCAATATGTGCCAATAACACTGCCCTGCGTATATTATCGCCTGCCTGTCTATTTGGCATGAAGCCTACTTGATCTCTATGTATTAATTTTCCTACAATGCTATTGAGGCGTTTTGCTATTATTTTTGCTAATAATTTAATATCGAGGTTTAACAGAGAGATAGGCCGATAATTCACACAGGAAGTATCATCAGAAAGGGGTTTTGGGATCATACAAACAATTGCCATTAGTGTTTCTTGCCGAAAAGAATGTCCATCTAGAAGTTTGTTAAAAGTTTCAGTGAGAATGGGAGAGAGTATTTCTGAGAATGTTTTATAGTATAAAGCCGAGTAGCCGTCTGGGCCTGGTCTTTTGTTAAGTTTTAGGTCTTTTATGGCGTTAGCAACTTCATCTATAGTTATAGGCTCATCCAAACTGCTTTTTTGATTCTGAGATAACTCAGGTAAGGTTATTTTTGAGAAGAAGGATTCAGCCTCTGTAGGATTAAATTCATTGTTTGTCTTGTATAAAGTTGCGAGATGTGAGTGAAATTTATGGACTATTTTAACTGGATTACAAGTGTAAACATTTTTTGATAATTTCAAACGTATTGGTTTGAAAGATTTGTTAGTTGAATTTAATGCCCGAGCCAAATATGTACCTGGTTTGTTTGTATTCATGTAGAAATTGTGTTTGGAGCGTTTGAGGGATTTATCAACTGACTCAGTGAGAAATAGATCGTATTCCAATCTAGATTTTTCCAGATGAGATTTTGTACTCTGAGATGGATTATCTTGAAATGATATGTAGGCTGCATTAAAATTGAGTTCTAGTTTTTTTGCTAGATTTTTGCGTTCCCGTTTAAATAGTGCCATTTGTCTTTGTGTTGTACCACGCAAGACAGGCTTATGAGCTTCCCACAGTGTTATTGGGGAGATGTCTGTTGTATTATTAATTGATATGTATTCCTTTAAAGCTTGTTCAATGGTCATCTGATGTAGTGGGTGTTTGAGCATTATGTCCGGTAAGTACCACGTTGGGTCATGCGCTTTTGGTATGGCTGAGGCTATAGTAGTGTATACTGCATTATGGTCAGACCACGGAATCGGAATTATATCTGATGCAATAATTTCTGGTATCATTCCTATTGTTAGAAAAATATGATCTATTCTGGTGAAGGTTTGATGAGGGTGCGAGAAATAAGTGAATTTCTTTTTCATTGGGTTACTTTCTCTCCATGAATCTACCAGATTGTATTTGGAAAGAAGTTGAGAAAAAGGTAATCTAGAGGTTATTTTGGATGGTGTAAAAGGTGATTTATCTAGAAATGGGAGGAGGACCTGGTTCGAATCCCCACACATTATCACTGTTCCTATTTTGTGTGTATTAATCACTTGTAATATATGTGAGAGGAATGGTGTAGGTTGTTTGTTAGGAGCGTAGTAGGAAATCACCGTGATTGCTGTATCCATTATATAACCCATGAGTATCAGGTATCTACCTTCTGGGTCTTTAATTTCTGATGATAAGGTGAATGTTGTGGATCGGTGAAATGCAATTAGAGTTCCCCTCTGCTTGGTACAGGCAGAAGCCGTGTAAATTTGTTGATAAAAAGGAGAAATATATTTTGGAGTAGAATCTTTGGTGAAGTGTGTTTCTTGGAGGCATACTATGTGAGCCTTCTTGTTATGGAAAGTACGGAAGGCTTTGGTCCTTTTTTGAGGGACATTTATTCCCTGAACATTCAGGGAAAGTATATTCAGTGGTGCCATGGCAATAGATCAAATAGTTTTGACTTACTTTTTGTTATGCAGAGCTGACTGCGCAGATCAACCTGTGTGGACTGAAGAGATGAATAGATAGAAAAGAAACCAGTGAATTCTGGAGTAAAGAGTAAACAAAAAACATATGAGATTAGATGATACATTGTATAAATTATTTTTTGCAAGTAATCACAATTTACCCGTGAAAGAGAATAAATATCTCTCTCAGGGGAATAAGTGCCTTCGTCACACTCCCACATAATATGGTTGGGAGAATGAGGAGGGCTAATGGGGGTACACGGATCTTCCGCTTACAGGAGAGAAGTGCTATGTCAAAAGACATCAAAATGATGTTTCATTAATTGGAGTGCAGAATATAGTTTTTGTTGAAATTATTTATTCCAGGGTGGTTGTATATGGTTAGTCTTGCCCTAGGCTAAATAATTCAGTTAGAAAGGTACTGTTAATAACTTTGGTATTGATGAAGATAGTTTGAATTATTTTGGGGTTTTAACCCTTTTAGAGTAAACAATTACATATTTTATTCATATGTAACTGTTTAGATATGTTAACTCATAAAATTGAGGTTGTATTGCTTCAGATTAGAATAAACAAAAACATAATTCTAGGAACTAGTTAGGTAATAATATATTTGTTTTAAGAAAAGAAAGAAAAAGCTTCCATTTCTTCTGGATTATTGAACATATTTGTCCTAAAAAGTAATAAATCTATTGTTATTACCTGATAATATATAACTGAACAAGAATTTCCTTATTTCACTTACATATTCTAAGGCTATATGAATCAGAAGTAATAAGAAATATAACTGGAATGTAACATGATCCCACACAGTGTGTGACTATCAGAATGCAGTTACATTCAGTTATAAATACAGGTTTTTTATAGAGAACCATCTCTTAGTATAATAAATGAAGAGATATCAGGAATTAGGATGTCAGTCCATTGAATCTTCTTGGTCCATGGATGATGTGGCATAACGGCCTTTTTTGTGAGAATGATGATTCCCATTTTGTTCTGAAATTTTCTGGGTGCTGCCTGAAGGTGAAGATGATGCCATTCTTCTGCGTGTGGGAGTGTTGCTGTTTGTGGGTTCTGTCGGATTTAATTTTAAAAGGGTTTGTTGTAGTTCATCTGCTGATCTGCTTCTGTAAATTGTACCTTGGTAGTTAAATCTGACTGAAAAGGGGAAGCCCCATTGATACATAATGTTGCGGCGTTGCAGTTCCATTAGTTGGGGTTTCATTGATCGTCTTTTAGTAATAGTAAGTTGGGATAGGTCAGCAAAAATTTGATAAATGTGTCCTTGAAAATTAAGTTCCTTTTTTTCTCTTGCAGCGATTAGTATTTGTTCTTTCGTTCTGTAATAATGAAATTTTGTGATTATATCACGTGGGGGTCCATCTTTCTTTTTGGCTGTGAGGGCTCTGTGTACTCTGTCCAGTTCTAAACGTTCAATAGGGATATCTGGCTTTAGTTCTTGTAATAGAGCAGCAATAGTAGATTGCAGGTCTGTCACAGTTTCAGGTATTCCCCTTATGCGCAAGTTTGAACATCTGGCTCTATTTTCGTAATCTTCGAGCTTAGTTTGAAGTATTAAATTCTCTTTTTTTAATTGTTCCAATTCTGTTATATTTTCTTGGGTTGTAATTTCAATTTCATCCATTTTTATTTCTAAAGCTGCGGTGCGGTTTCCCAGCTCTCTTATTTCTTTGGTTAGGCTTTTTGTTATTTGGTCTGAGGTTTGTTTTAAAGCCTTATGAAGCATGTTTTCAAATTGTAATAATATTACTGGGGATACTGAGGAGGCTTGTGGAGAAGTTTGTGAGAGGATTTGTTCTGTATCTGACTCAAATGGAGAGTCTTGCTGTGACATTTTCTGTCTGTGAGAGTGCCCTGATGCTGTATCTTGTGAGGTGACTGGAGCTGCTTCAGCTGCAGTGAGTGCCTGTGAGCTCTTTGTGAGGTGATTTTTATTTCTGCCACGGCTTCCTCCCAGTACCATATTTCCTGCCCAAACTTTCACAGTTTGTTCCCAGGGGCAAAAAGGTTCAAATGGATACCTTTTGAGTCTGCAGGCTCCGCTTTGTCCTTCTCTTCTCTCCTCAGCGGTGTGGAGCTCTAACAATGCATGTCTGCTCCGCTAGGCTCCAAATCTTTTTAAGACCAGTCTCTGGTTGTTTTATGTTAATGTTCCTGATTCTACTGGCATGTTCGGCAGAGTCTTTCCCAAGCCATGGCACTAGGAGGTCTATCTCCTAGGCGTGAGACAGGTCTAGACCCTTTATGGTATTTTGAAAAGACGACCGCCAGGCTTTGTAATTTTCTGGCCGATCGTTAAACTTTACAAATCCTTTTGTGATTGAATTATGTCTGGCGAAGAACTTGGCAAAGTCTGTTATAACTTGGTTGGTGTTAGAGCATGTTGGCGATTCACTACTGTTGTGGGAGTGTGGTGTGCGACCATAACTGGCAGAAGTTTCTGCTTTAGGCCCTCTTGTCTCATAACGTTGTGTAGTAGAAGGGTTATTCTGACGCTGTTTGGAGGTTGAGGGTCATGGCTTGCAGAGTTATAGGCTTGATCTGTAACCTGTTGGCAAGAGTTCTGCTACTTGCAGCTCTGAGGAGTTTGGTTGCTCAGATGCTCTGTTACCTGCAGTGTTTGGTTTGTTTCTCCTAGGACACCGTCTGTTCCCTGTAGAGGAGAAGTGCCGCAGGTTCATTTGAAATGTCGGTGCAAGTACTCTGAAGTGCATTGCGAGGGATTCGGCTTTCCTTGTTCAGAGCCAAGCACATTGATGCGTTCGCCATTGAGGCTTACGGCTGTTTCCAGGGCTTCTGCTTCAGCTATGGCAGTTGCAGCTTCCCTTTCTGTAGTGAGCTTCTCCAGCGCGACATCTAGACGTGTTTGTTCAAGCTTTATAGAGGCTTCCCCAGCTTCTAGTGAGGCCCTATCTTTTACTTTCGTGGCTTCTAGCACGGCCCTTTCTAACTTCAGCTGCATTTCTTGTCCAGCAAAGGTAGCTCGCGCCTTTGCTGCTTCGGCTTTCCCATGGGCAATGGCAGCTGCATCACTGGTTGTCACCGACTTGCTGGAACCGTAAGCTTTTGATCTGGTTTTGAGTGAGGATGTGCTACTGCATGACATGGCTGCTTGACTGAGTAGCAGCCTGTGGGAGCAGTAGGCAGATAAGGCTGCAGTCTCTGTATACTGCTTGGCTGTATGAAAGTGGCTGTATAGTCGATCGCAGACTGTAGCTCTTCCGTGTGGCTAAACCTCTTCCCGTTCTGCACTATTGGTAGTGTTACTGGATGTAGTTTTACTGTCCTGGCCTCGCCCCCCGTACTCCCAAAGTCTATGGGTGGCTATCCAGGCAGATGACCCTTTTCTGCGCACACAATAATTGACTGCTGTTTCTTGTCTTATTGGCACATTGCAGATTTTGATATACGTGTGAATGACACGTGTTGTGCGGTAAAACTGAAAACAACAAGAATACTATAACATTACAATAATGTTTGGCCAGTAGGTGGCGCAGCTAACCTAGCCTAACAACGCAATATACAAAATAAATGACAAGGTGAATTCTTTTTTCTGAACCTCAGCACTAAATCTCATTATTTTAAGATCTAACTGATTTCAGTGTATAGTCACCTTTAAAGATCGAGACCTGAAAATATTAATTTATGAATTTATATTAATTTATTGAATTTAGAAACACTTCTCTGTTCTTTGTAATGTATTGAAAGATTTGGGTAAAAAAAGAAAAAAAACACAATTCAAAGATATATTATAAGTAATAGAAATGAGATTAGCATCAAAAGGGTTAATTAACTGAGAACACCTACTAATTGCCTAACAAGACACATTCAATGAGATGAAATTAACCAATTGTATTGGGCGTGCACTATTATCAAGGATAAAACCGCAGTTACCAGCTGCAGTTACCAGCTGCAGTTTACATATGGAGGTATTTATTATCGCTATTTGCGTTTCAACGTGCACCGGTTTGCACGTTCAATTAATGATTTTTCCGGCGCACCAATTTCCCAAAGACAACCTCTGCATATGATGCTGAGCATGTGCAAGCAACATCTTTGGTCGACCATGACGAGGCCTGTTCTGAGTGGAACCTGTCCTCTAAGGCCTGATTTACACTTATGCAGGTTGCAGTTTGCATATTGCAGGTGCATTTTGCATTTTTCAATACATGATTTTCATCCATTGAAGTCTATGGAACCAAAAACCAGAAAAAAAGTCCCTGGCCCTTTCCATAGAATGCACAGATGTAAACTACATCCATAGGAAACCATGTTAAATGGACTGTAGTGTGTTTCTGCAAAACTGAAAACCTGCTAACAAAATGCATAGGTGCGAACCAGGCCTTAAACTGCTGTATGGTCTTGGCCACTGTGGTACAGCTCGGTTTCAGAGTCTTGGCAATCTTCTTATAGCCTAGGCCATCTTTATGTAGAGCAACAATTCTTTTTTTCAGATACTCAGAGAGTTCTTTGCCATGAGATGCCATGTTGAACTTCCAGTGACCAGTATGAGAGAGTGAGAGTGATAACACCATATTTAACACACCTGCTCCCCTTTCACACCTGAGACCTTGTATCACTAACGAGTCACATGACACTGGCAAGAGAAAATGGCTAATTTGGCCCAATTTGGACATTTTCACTTAGGGATGTACTCACTTTTGTTGCCAGTGGTTTAGACATTATTGGCTGTGTGTTGAGTGTGTTGAGTTATTTTGAGGGGGGACAGCAAATTGATGCTGTTATACAAGCTGTACACTCACTACTTTACATTGTAGCAAAGTATAATTTCTTCAGTGTTGTCACATGAAAAGATATAATAAAATATTTACAAAAACGTGAGGAGTGTACTAACCTTTGTGAGATACTGTGTGTTTGTGTGTATATATATTGATATGAAAAAGTATTTGCCCCCTTTCTGATTTTTTTTTTTGCATATTTGTCACACTTTAATGACTCAGATCATCAAACACATTTTATTATTACACAAAGATAAACCGAGTAAATACAAAATGCATTTTTTAAATGATGGTTTCATTTATTAAGGCAAAAAAGCTGTTCAAACTGGCCTGGCTTTATGTGAAAAGTAATTGTCCCCTAAACCTAATAACTGGTTGTGCCACCCTTGGCGGCAACAACTGCAATCAAGCATTTGTGATAACTGGCAATGAGTCTTTCACGTTGCTCTGTAGGAATTTTGGCCCACTCTTCTTTGCAGAATTGTTTTAATTCAGCCACACTGGAGGGTTTTCCAGCATGAACGGCCTGTGTAAGGTCATGATACAGCATCTCAATTGGATTTAAGTTCGGGCTTTGACTAGGCCAATCCAAAAACTAAATTTTGCTTTGTTTGAACCATTTGGAGGTGGGCTTGCTGTTGTGTTTCGGATCATTGTCCTTGTGCATAACCCAAGTGCACTTGAGCTCGAGGTCACGAACTGAAGGCCGGACATTCTCCTTTAGGATTTTAAGGTAGAGCTCAAAATTGATGGTTCCATCAAATATGGTAAGTCGTCCAGGTCCTGAAGCTGCAAAGCAGCCCCAGACCATCACGCTACCACTACCATGTCTGACTGTTGGCATGATGTTCTTGTTATGAAATGCTGTATTAGTTTTATGCCAGATATAACGGGACGCACACCATTCAAAAAGTTACATTTTTGTCTCATCGGTCCACAGAATATTTGCCTAAAAGTCTTGGGGATAATCAATATGTTTTTTGGTAAATGTGAGATGAGTCTTTGTGTTCTTTTTGGTCAGCAGTGGCTTTGGCTTTGAAACTCTCCCATGGATGCCATTTTTGCCCAGTCTCTTTCTTACTGTTGAATCATGAACCCTGATCTTACAGGCAAGTGAGTTCTGCAGTTCTTTAGATATTGTTCTGGTTTCTTTTATGACCTCCTGGATGTGTCGTTGTCATGCTCTTGGAGTAATTTCGTAGGCTGGCCACTCCTGGGAAGGTTTACCACTGTTCCAAGTTATCTCCATTTGTGGATAATGGCTCTCCCCGTGGTTCACTGGAGTTCCAAAGCCTAGAAATGGCTTTTAAACCCTACCTAGACCGATACTTGTATATTACTTTGTTTCTAATCTGTTCTTGAATTTTTTTGGATTGTGGCATAATGTGTTGCTTTTTGTGATCTGTTAGCGTCCTTCACTTTGTCAGACAGCTTCTATTTATGTGATTTCTTGATTTAACAGGTCTGGCAATAATCAAGCCTGGGTGTGGCAAGTGAAATTTAACTTGGCTTTCCAAAAAATTGTGGTTAATCACAGTTCATTCATGATTCAGCATGGGAGGGGGCAATTACTTTTTCACATAGGGCCAGGCAGGTTTGAGCTTTTTTCTCTTAATAAATGAAAAAAAAATTAAAAACTGTATTTTGGATTTACTCAGGTTATCTTTGTGTAATATTAAAATTTGTTTGATCTGAATCATTTAAGTGTGAGAAATGTGCAAAAAAAAAAATAGGAAGGGGCAACTACTAAAAATGTGTAAATATTTTATTCTATCTTTTCATGTGACAACACTGAAGAAATTACACTTTGCTACAATGTAAAGTAGTGAGTGTACAGTTTGTATAACAGTGTGAATTTGCTGTCCCCTCAAAATAACTCAACGCACAGCCATTAATGTCTAAACCGCAGGCAACAAAAGTGAGTACATCCCTAAGTGAAAATGTCCAATTTGGGCCCAATTAGCCATTTTCCCTCCCCAGTGTGATGTGACTCTTTAGTGTTATTAGGTCTCAGGTGTGAATGGAGAGCAGGTGTGTTAAATTTGGTGTTATCGCTCTCACTCTCTCATACTGATCACTAGAAGTTCAACATGGCACCTCATGGCAAAGAACTCTCTGAGGATCTGAAAAAAAATTGTTGCTCAACATAAGGATGGCCTAGACTATAAGAAGATTGCCAAGACCCTGAAACTGAGCTGCAGCACGGTGGCCAAGACCATACAGAGGTTTAACGGGATAGTTTCCACTCAGAACAGGCCTCACCATGGTTGACCAAAGAAGTTGAGTGCACATGCTCAGCGTCATATCCAGAGATTGTCTTTGGGAAATAGACGTATGAGTGCTGCCAGCATTGCTGCAGAGGTTGAAGGGTTGTAGGGTCGGCTTGTCAGTGCTCAGACCATACGCGGCACACTGCATCAAATTGGTCTGCGTGGCTGTCATCCCAGAAGGAAGCCTCTTCTAAAGATGATGCACAAGAAAGCCTGCAAATAGTTTGCTGAAGACAAGCAGACTAAAGACATGGATTACTGGAACCATGTCCTGTGGTCTGATGAGCCCAAGATAAACTTATTTGGTTCTGCTGGTGTCAAGCGTGTGTGGCAGCAACCAGGTGAGGAGTACAAAGACAAGTGTGTCTTGCCTACAGTCAAGCATGGTGGTGGGAGTGTCATGGTCTGGGGCTGCATGAGTGCTGTCGACACTGGGGAGCTACAGTTCATTGAGGGAACCATGAATGCCAACATGTACTGTGACATACTGAAGCAGAGCATGATCCCCTCCCTTCAGAGACTGGGCTGCAGGGCAGTATTCCAACATGATAATGACCCCAAACACACCTTCAAGATGACCACTGCCTTGCTAAAGAAGCTGAGGGTAAAGATGAACTGGCCAAGCATGTCTCCAGACCTAAACCCTATTGAGCATCTGTGGGGCATCCTCAAATGGAAGGTGGAGGAGCGCAAGGTCTTTAACATCCACCAGCTCCGTGAGGTCGTCTTGGAGGAGTGGAAGAGAACTCCAGTGGCAACCTGTGAAGCTCTGGTGAACTCCATGCCCAAGAGGGTTAGGGCAGTGCTGGAAAATAATAGTGGCCACACAAAATATTGACACTTTGGGCCTAATTTGGACATTTTCACTTAGGGGTGTACTCACTTTTGTGGCCAGCGGTTTAGACATTAATGGCTGCGTGTTGAGTTATGTTGAAGGGACAGCAAATTTACACTGTTATACAAGCTGTACACTCACTACTTTACATTGTAGCAAAGTGTCATTTCTTCGGTGTTGTCACATGAAAAGATATAATAAAATATTTACAAAAATGTGAGGGGTGTATATATTACAAGATTTATATATATATATATATATATATATATATATATATATATATATATATATATATATACACACACACACAAGATCGATCGATAAGATCACTCTCAAAATAATTTGAATCATGAAGAAAAACTGACACTGGCCTCCCTGTTGGCTAGGCGTGATATAACTATCAACAAGGGTGGATCCATTGTTATTATGGATACTGTGAAATATGAGAAAGAAATAATGAGACAATTAACTGATCAACAAACGTACATTCGTCTAGATGCAAATCCAATATTTCTCATAAAAGATAGAATTAAAAAAAGTGGTTAAACGGGCACTGGATGACAAAATCATTGACAGAGATACACAGTCATATTTAATAGCAGATTTTCCTAATACACCTAAATGATCCTCCGAGTCGCCCTATAGTGTCCAGTGCTGAGTCTGTTACAGCTCCATTGGCTAGATATTTGGACAAATGTATTTCATCTCTTACTAGACAAATGAAATCGTATATACATGATCCATAGGGATGAGCCCGATGTTCGAGTTGAACGAAAGTTCGACTCGAACATCGGGTGTACGCCTGTTCGCCGAATAGCGAACAATTTGGGGTGTTCGCAGCAAATTCGAAAGCCGCGAAACACCCTTTAACAGTCTATGGGAGAAAGCAAAAGTGCTAATTTTAAAGGCTTATATGCATGCTATTGTCATAAAAAGTGTTTGGGGACCTGAGCCCTGCCCCAGGAGACATGTATCAATGCAAAAAAAGTTTTAAAAACGGCCGTTTTTTTGGGAGCAGTGATTTTAATACTGCTTAAAGGGAAACAATAAAAGTGAAATATTCCTTTAAATTTCAGACCTGGGGGGTGTCTATAGTATGCCTGTAAAGTGGCGCATGTTTCCCGTGTTTAGAACAGTCCGAGAGCAAAATGACATTTCTAAAGGAAAAAAGTCATTTAAAAGTCCTCGCAGCTATAATGAATTTTCGGTACCGGCAATACACATAAAAGTCATTGAAAAAACGGCATGGGATTCCCCCACAGTCCATTACCAGGCTCTTTGGGTCTGGTATGAATATTAAGGGGAACCCCGAACCAAAATTTAAAAAAAAATTGCATGGGGGTCCCCCCAAATTCCATACCAGGCCCTTTAGGTCTGATATGGATTTTAAGGGGAACCCCGCGCCAAATTTTTTTTTTTAAATGGCGTAGGGGTCCCCCCAAAAATCCATACCAGACCCTTATCTGAGCACGCAACCTGGCAGGCCGCAGGAAAAGAGGGGGGACGAGAGAGCAGCCCCCCCTTCTGAACTGTACCAGGCCACATGCCCTCAACATGGGGAGGGTGCTGGGGTAGCGCCCCCCCCAAAGCCGCGAGTACTTTTAAATGACTTTTTTTACTTTAGAAATGTCATTTTGCTCTTGGACTGTTCTAAACACGGGAAACATGCGCCACTTTACAGGCATACTATAGACACCACCCAGGTCCGAAATTTAAAGGAATATTTCACTTATATTGTTTCACTTTAAGCATTATTAAAATCACTGCTCCCAAAAAAACTGCCGTTTTTAAAACTTTTTTTTGCATTGATGTCCCCTGGGGCAGGACCCAGGTCCCCAGATACTTTTTATGATAATACCATGCACATAAGCCTTTAAAATTAGCACTTTTGATTTTTCATGTTCGTGTCCCATAGACTTTAACGGTGTTTGCGTGTTCAAACTAATTTTTTGCCTGTTAGCATGTTCTGCTGCAAACCAAAACGGGGGGTGTTCGGCTCATCCCTAGTGAGCCATATTATTTTTTATTGAAAATCAGGGATTTAGCTGTTTCTGCAGGGCTGGGGGGTACTAACCCTGCTCCCCCAGTTGGGACACATGCTCGGAGGCCTGGGCCTCCAGAGCGCCGCAGGCCTGAGGCTCGCCCAGATTGCGATGCCATCCTGAAGCCCCCACGGAGTGTGCCTCCAGTGACCCTCCGGCCCCCCACGCCACAGCACCGGGCACAGGTGCCACAGGTGCCATTCCTCGGCGGGACTCACGGGATGGGGACTGTGATGGCCGGGGCAGCCCCCTCCCTCAGGGGTGGTTCAGGCGGCTGTGCAGTGCTCAGTCTTGGCCCCAGGGGAGGAGTACGTTTGTTTGAGGGGCCGCTGGGAGCACACTTTAAGCAGGAGGTTCGAGAAAAATTTGGAAGGGTGAGTATGTCAAAATGTTTCCCTTCTCCCACTGGAAAATTTAAGCTAGATAGATGATAGAAAGTAGGAGGTGGAGGAGAAGAGTTGATACAGTCTCATTCCCGGTCGTTTACCAATTGGCTTCAGGCATTTGCAATTTGGCCAGCGTTATAGGGAAAAGGGCGCCAGAGAATTGCTCAGCTCTCTTCTGTTATTTGGAGGAGACCAGGAAGGCTTATCAAGCCTACAGGGGTCTGGCGTGGCTCAGGTTTATTGAGCACGTCTGGCAGCGCAAGGCATTAGGTCTGTCCCTGCAGGGGCTCACAAAGACATTAGTATTTGGATGCAGCTCATGACCTCGGCGCGGGCTGGGGGCTTCGTTTTTTCAGCAGGGGCCGGCAGATCTTCTTCCTCTGGACAGTCGGCCAACAAGAGAAAGGGGTTGCTGTGCATTCGATGAAAAGACTTGCAAGTTTGGAATGTTGTGCTAATTTACACATGAGGCTCGGGCTGCGAGGGCTCCCACTCTCTTAATAGAGGCACACGAAGGGGTAAGGGCAAGGTTGGGGAATTAACTCCGGTGAGCATAGCTAGGATGCGCCCGTTTCTAGGTAGGTATCTGAACTGGGACTTCCTGGCCTCGGGGCTCGCAAAGGGCTTTCGTATCCCGTGTAGGCTTCCCTACCCCCCCACTAGCTGTGGACAATTTGAGGTTGGCGTTGGCTCACCCGGAGGTGGTGTGGTAAAACCAACAAAGAGGTAGAACTGGGCCGCATGGCTGGTCCGTTTATCTCTTCGCCGCTGGATAATTCTCCTTTGGGGGGTAGTTCCCAAGAAGTAATCCAACAAGTTTACGTTTGATCCATCTTTGGTCCGATCCCAGAGGGGGTTTGGTGAATGAGTTCATAGATCCTGGTTCTGTGTTCCAGTCATACGCGTCTTTTGACGCGGTGGTGTGTTGGGTCATTTCTATGGTCTGGGGGCTTTATTGGCAAAATGGATATTGAACCCGCTTTTCGCTTATTGCCTGTGCATCCTGACAGTTTTCATTTGTTGGGTTGTACGTGGTATAGGTTGCTATTTCATTGATCAATGTTTGCCCATGGGGTGCTCCATTTCATGTTCCCTGTTCGCTACTTTGAGTTCATTTTTTGAGTGGGTGGTCTGGGAGGTGTCCGGGCTTCTGCTTGTCATCCACAATGTGGTTAATTTTAGGTATCGGACCGGCCGCTTATAGTCTGAGTAAGGTTTTTGTTGGCTACGGTTCAGCACATGGCGGAGCAATTGGGTATTCCGCTGGTGGCCGATAAAAAGGAAGGTCCAGCTATGGTTCTGGGTTTTTGGGTATTTTTATTGACACAGTGGCCACGGAATGCTGCCTCCCGAAAGACAAGCTGATCAAGGCAAGGGTAAAATTCCCATAAAGGAGGTCGGTGTTGTTGGCTGAAGCTAGGTCCAGTTTTGATTGGGCTGCGGGATCGTTGGGCTATGGGGCGTATTTGGGGGCAGCGGAGTGCAGGCGCATGGTCGCTGGAATGTAGGAAGGATGGGTTTACCAGTAATTAGCACTCTTGGTACTGTTCCGATTGGGCTTGCAGTGGAGCTTTGGGGTTCTCAATTGCAATAAGAAGATATGTTTTAACTGCAATAATATGGCAGTTGTGCAGGCAATTTATAGCGGGTCAGCTTCGCCTACACCGGTGATGCGGCAGTTAGCTTGTTTACGTTGCAATGCTTTTGTATATGCTGTTCATGCCTCGGGTGGCACTAGTTCCTTGTTTCGGCCTGGTCCGTGGCTTGGGCGGTGCGACCAGAAAAATGATGAGGGGTTCTTGGTGTTGTATTTCATAGGTCGCATGTGGAGGAAGGAGTATCGGTGTCGGCTTTGAATATTACATTGGAGGGGTTGGCAATTTTTATTAAATTGAAGGGTGTAGGGATTGCACAAAAGCATTTTTAATATGGCAGGCAGTTATGGGCTACCGCAGGGGGCATCGACCAGCGGTTGCCGTCGCCCGGTGTCCTTGAAGTTGTCGGGTTCATTGTTTTGGGTGCTTCCGGATGTGGGTTTGTCGGAGAATAGGCCCTCTGGTTCCAGACGGCAATTTTCTTTGGCATTTTTAGGGCACTGCGGATTGGGAAATTTGTTTGTTCATACAGATGGGGGACTATGGCTTGCAGTCAATTACGTGCAAGGTGTCATGAATCGGTGGGTTTTTTGGATAGAAAGATCCAAGACCGATAAAGCAGGGCGTGGTATGTGGGGGGAGTTGTTCGGTGTTAACGGGCCTCTGGCTCATCCAGGCGGGTTGTGCACAGAATTTTTGGCGTTTTCTTCGTCCGGGGGTGTATCGCAGATGGGTCTACTCTGTCTCGGTATCAGTTCAAGGCGGTGTTTAGGGGATGTTTGATGGTCTGGGGACTTTGTCCGTCCGCTTATGATTATCATTCCTTTTGTATTGGGGCCGCATCGGAGGCGGAACGTTGGGGGTTGAGTGAGGGGACATAGTGGCGTATTGGTAGGGGGAATCTCAGCAATACCACCTGTATGTACTTCCTCATTTGTTATGATTGATGTTAAGTTAATATGTGGTTTTTGCTTGTATGATGTCATGTATGTCTCTTCTGTTTTGGGGGAGCTGGTTTTGGTGTTCCCGCTTCTGTGTGTGGTGTTTTGTAAATTTTTTCTTTACAGGGAAGGTCTCTTGCCTGAGCTGGATAATGGGCCACACATATGTTTTTTGGGGAGCGAGGAGAACTTATGTCCAGCCTGACAGACGTCCATTGGGCATTTCTAGGGAGGAGGTAGTGGTCAGTCGGATTGGGATGCCCGGCCTATTAGGGAGCAGAGCTGTCCTGAGTTTGAGCGTTATGCTCGGCTCGACAGAGCACCAGATGTGTTAGTGTTCATGCTGGGTAGAATGATTTGGGGTCATGGTCCATGAGGGAGCTGATATGGGATGTTAAATTTGACTTCCTTCGGCTCTTAGCGGAGTATGTGGACTTGTTAATAGTATGTCCGACATGGTGGCCTGTTCACAGTGGAGGTGGGCTTGGTCAGTTATGGGCATTAACAAGGCGAGGGTAAAGTTTAATTGGGAGGTGGCATGTTTTCTTATGCGTAATGGGTTTTTTTTTGGAGATATTTGCGTGGGGACGGTGTTCATTTGAATGCTGTTAGTTTTGACATGAGGTGTCTGGGTCTAGAGGAGAGTATCCGGAGGGCCCTGATGGTGTGGAGGTCTGCCCAAACCTAAGATGTCAGGTTTGAGCAGTGGTGGTGGGGTGCAAGGTCCTTTTAGGTCATATGGGCACTTAAAAGGTATGGTGCAGGGACCCATCTGAGGTATGGCTCCCAGTTGGTAGGGACCCATTTGAGGTACGGCTCCCAGTTGGTAGGGACCCATCTGAGGTATGGCTCCCAGTTGGTATGGGTACCTGTTAGTTGTCTCCGTGTAGGTGGTTTCGTGACTGGAGGCCTGAGAAGTGACTAGCAGGTACGGTTATGATTTTTATGCCATTTTGGGACCTTGGGCTCCATTATCTTAAATAAAGCTGCATGTTATGTTTTGAAAGGTTATTGACATGTTAATTATTGGTATTTATATTTGGTTAATAAAATGGCTGCTATGGCCAATTTACTCCAGTTATGTGTGTTGTGGTCATTAAAATGAATAGGGGGTGGGGTTATTGGTATATCAGGTAACAAGCCATGGTAATACCATAGTCAAGAGAGGCCCGTAGTACGCCCCAAAAGCATGACAGGGGTTAATGGGGCTTGCGACTGGGAGTAATGGTAAGATGGGTGGGAATACGTGGTTAGGTTTTTGTTAGGGCTTTGCTGAATGGTTTACGAGATATGGGTGGATCTCTGGGGGGAAGTGAGCTGGGAAGAAAAGAGAGGTGGTGATTCAGTTGCAGAGGAAGAGATGGTGAATCAGCTTCCCACCCTCCCACCCTACATTTTTTGGGGAATTTGTTGTGTTGTTTGGGGGACTTGAGAGTCCTTGGGAGCAGGAGTTGCACTTGGCTGGGTGCAAGGTCCTTTTAGGTCATATGGGCATTTAAAAGGTATGGTGTAGGGACCCGTCTGAGGTACGGCTCCCAGTTGGTAGGGACCCGTCTGAGGTATGGCTCCCAGTTGGTAGGGACCCGTCTGAAATACGGCTCCCAGTTGGTAGGGACCCGTCTGAGGTACGGCTCCCAGTTGGTATGGGTACCTGCTAGTTGTCTCCGAGTAGGTGGTTTTGCAACTGGAGGCTGAGAAGTGACTAGCAGGTACGGTTATGGGTTTTATGCCTATTGGGACCTTGGGCTCCATTATCTTTAATAAAGCTGTATGTTATGTTTTGAAAGGTTATTGACATGTTAATTATTGGTATTTATATTTGGTTAATAAAGCGGCTGCCATGGCCAATTTACTCTAGTTATGTGTGGTGTGGTCATTAAAATGAATAGGGGGTGGGGTTATTGGTATAGCATGTAACAAGCCATGGTTAATACCATAGTCATGCATATTGTATTAGAGGAAAATGTTTTCCTATTCAAAGAAACATACTATCTACCAATTAGGGGCGCGGGATGGGTTCTAATGTTGCAAATTAACCCTTGTTAATTTGGTTGAAAAATCTTTGCTTTTTAACCACTTGAGCCCCGGACCATTATGCTGCCTAAGGACCAGAGGTCTTTTTCCAATTTGGCACTGCGTCGATTTAACTGCTAATTGCGCGGTCATGCAATGCTGTACCCAAACGAAATTTGCGTCCTTTTCTTCCCACAAATAGAGCTTTCTTTTGATGGTATTTGATCACCTCTGCGGTTTTTATTTTTTGCGCTATAAACGGAAAAAGACCGAAAATTTTGAAAAAAAATGATATTTTCTACTTTTTGTTATAAAAAAAATCCAATAAACTCAATTTTAGTCATACATTTAGGCCAAAATGTATTTGGCCACGTGTCTTTGGTAAAAAAAATGTCAATAAGCGTATATTTATTGGTTTGCGCAAAAGTTATAGCGTCTACAAACTAGGGTACATTTTCTGGAATTTACACAGCTTTTAGTTTATGACTGCCTATGTCATTTCTTGAGGTGCTAAAATGGCAGGGCAGTACAAAACCCCTCCAAATGACCCCATTTTGGAAAGTAGACACCCCAAGGAAACTGCTGAGAGGCATGTTGAACCCATTGAATATTTATTTTTTTTTGTCCCAAGTGATTGAATAATGACAAAAAAAAAAAAATATTTACAAAAAGTTGTCACTAAATGATATATTGCTCACACAGGCCATGGGCCTATGTGAAATTGCACCCCAAAATACATTCAGCTGCTTCTCCTGAGTACGGGGATACCACATGTGTGGGACTTTTTGGGAGCCTAGCCGCGTACGGGACCCCGAAAACCAATCACCGCCTTCAGGATTTCTAAGGGTGTAAATTTTTGATTTCACTCTTCACTGCCTATCACAGTTTCGGAGGCCATGGAATGCCCAGGTGGCACAACCCCCCCCCAAATGACCCCATTTTGGAAAGTAGACACCCAAAGCTATTTGCTGAGAGGCATATTGAGTCCATGGAATATTTTATATTTTGACACAAGTTGCGGGAAAGTGACACATTTTTTTTTTTTTTTTGCACAAAGTTGTCACTAAATGATATATTGCTCACACAGGCCATGGGCATATGTGGAATTGCACCCCAAAATACATTTAGCTGCTTCTCCTGAGTATGGTGATACCACATGTGTGGGACTTTTTGGGAGCCTAGCTGCGTACGGGGCCCCGAAAACCAATCACCGCCTTCAGCGTTTTTAAGGGCGTTAATTTTTTATTTTACTCTTCACTGCCTATCACCGTTTCGGAGGCCATGGAATGCCCAGGTGGCACAAAACCCCCCCAAATGACCCCATTTTGGAAAGTAGACACCCCAAGCTATTTGCTGAGAGGCATGGTGAGTATTTTGCAGCTCTCGTTTGTTTTTGAAAATGAAGAAAGACAAGAAAAAACATTTTTTTTTTCTTTTTTCAATTTTCAAAACTTTGTGACAAAAAGTGAGGTCTGCAAAATACTCACTATACCTCTCAGCAAATAGCTTGGGGTGTCTACTTTCCAAAATGGGGTCATTTGGGGGGGTTTTGTGCCACCTGGGCATTCCATGGCCTCCGAAACTGTGATAGGCAGTGAAGAGTGAAATCAAAAATTCACGCCCTTAGAAAGCCTGAAGACGGTGCTTGCTTTTCGGGGTCCCGTGCGCAGCTAGGCTCCCAAAAAGTCTCACACATGTGGTATCCCCGTACTCAGGAGAAGCAGCAGAATGTATTTTGGGGTGTAATTTCACATATTCCTATGGCATGTTTGAGCAATATATCATTTAGTGACAACTTTGTGCAAAAAAAAAAAAAAAATTTGTCTCTTTCCCGCAACTTGTGTCGCAATATAAAATATTCCATGGTCTCGACATGCCTCTCAGCAAATAGCTTGGGGTGTCTACTTTCCAAAAGGGGTTCATTTGGGGGGGTTTTGAACTGTCCTGGCATTTTATGCACAACATTTAGAAGCTTATGTCACACATCACCCACTCTTCTAACCACTTGAAGACAAAGCCCTTTCTGACACTTTTTGATTACATGAAAAAGTGATTTTTTTTTGCAAATAAATTACTTTGAACCCCCAAACATTATATATTTTTTTAAAGCAAATGCCCTACAGATTAAAATGGTGGGTGTTTCATTTTTTTTTTTCACACAGTATTTGCGCAGCGATTTTTCAAACGCATTTTTTGGGGAAAAAACACACTTTTTTAAATTTTAATGCACTAAAACACACTATATTGCCCAAATGTTTGATGAAATAAAAAAGATGATCTTAGGCCGAGTACATGGATACCAAACATGACATGCTTTACAATTGCGCACAAACGTGCAGTGGCAACAAAATAAATACATTTTTAAAAGCCTTTAAAAGCCTTTACAGGTTACCACTTTACATTTACAGAGGAGGTCTACTGCTAAAATTACTGCCCTCGATCTGACCTTCGCGGTGATACCTCACATGCATGGTGCAATTGCTGTTTACATTTGACGACAGACCGCCGCTTGCGTTCGCCTTAGCGCAAGAGCAGGGGGCGACAGGGGTGCTTTTTTTTTTTTTTTTTTTCTTTATTATTTTTTTGCTTTTTTATCTTATTTTTAAACTGCTCCTTTCATTTTTTTTTTTTTTTTTTAATCATTTTTATTGTTATCTCGGGGAATGTAAATATCCCCTATAATAGCAATAGGTAGTGACAGGTACTCTTTTTTGAAAAAATTGGGGTCTATTAGACCCTAGATCTCTCCTCTGCCCTCAAAGCATCTGACCACACCAAGATCGGTGTGATAAAATGCTTCCCCAATTTCCCAATGGCGCTATTTACATCCGGCGAAATCTAAGTCATAAAATGCTCGTAGCTTCCGGTTTCTTAGGCCATAGAGATGTTTGGAGCCATTCTGGTCTCTGATCAGCTCTATGGTCAGCTGGCTGAATCACCGGCTGCATTCTCAGGTTCCCTGTTGAGACAGGAGAGCCAGAGAAAAACACGGAAGATGGTGGGGGGGGGGGGGCATTCCCTCCCACGGCTTGTAAAGGCAGTCTAGAGGCTAATTAGCCGCTAGGATTGCTTTTACATGAAAGCCGACCGCTGGCTGAAAAGAATGATACCAAGATGATACCTAAACCTGCAGGCATCATTCTGGTATAACCACTCAAAGTCGTGAATGGCGTACCTGAAGACAAAAAAATGGTTAACAATAAAGCACAGTAAACGGTAAAGTATAAAAAATTGCAGACCTGAAAAACAAACATGATAAAACATAATAACAATAAAACATTGCAGAATAGAATACAGTAAAAAAGAGCAGAACAATAGAGAGAGAATAGAGAGAGAGAGAACAATAAAACGACAACTATTTTTTTTTATTTTATATTTTTGTATGTGTTTTTTTTTTTTGTTTACACTTTTTTTTGTAACTAACTTAAACTGTAAACGGTTCCAGGTTCAGGTCTCTCAAAATGCGATGGCATCTTGGGAGACCCTGTGAAAGTGTGTCTAGTCTGTGCAATGCTGTACCCTACGCTAATACTCAACTAGTGAATGGTAGCGTTCAAAACATTCACCAATGCAAAGACCAGGATTGTCAGGACAGAAGGGACAATAATAGCGGGTGTCACGCCTATATCCGCGCTTGCTGCAGACACGACATCTTTTTTGGGGGGGTTCGTTGGGTAGCGGTACTCGGGAGGACAAAGAAAATGCCTCTCATGCAGCTGACTGCATTTGGTTGGGGATGTGAATGGGGGAAGTACGGGCGCTGCAGAAGCGGTGGGTTCCCAATTAGGATTGGCGAATGCAGCAGGAAGGGCACTATGGGCACGACGGGCCTGTGTTTGTCTTTTTGGTGGCAGCGGGACACTACTTGTGCTTGCCACCTCACCAGCTTGAACTGCACTTATGGGACTCGCCACGTCACCAAGTGTTACTGCAGTGCTGGTTTGACTACGACCGGGGTGTACTAGGCCGCTGGTGCTTGCCAGTTCAATAAAAAGCTTCCAAAAAAACTGTTAGCGATCGCAGGGATCAGGCCTGACTCTGCAAACGCTGCAGTTATGTGTTTAGTGTTTTGTAAGTGAAAGTGATCTATCGATACTGCACTTGGGTGGGCTGGGCTGGGCCGGGCGGAGGGGCAAAACGCAGGTGCTAGCAGGTATCTGGGCTGATCCCGCTAACACTGCGTTTTTGGAAACCCTAAACTGCTGGGGACGCTAGCATAGATCTGATCGGACCAAATATTGATCCGATCAGATACTATACCACTAAGGGAGGTGTACGGTGCGTGTGTGGGTGTTAGCGGTACTGGCGCTAACCTGACGCTGCCTGGGGCTGGTGCTTGCTAGTTCATCAAAATGCTACCAAAAAAACTGTTAGCGATCGCAGGGATCAGGCCTGACTCTGCGAACGCTGCAGTTATGCGTTTAGTGCCTTGTAAGTGACAGTGATCGATCGATACTGCACTTGGGTAGGCTGGGCTGGGCCGGGCGGAGGGGCAAAACGCAGGTGCTAGCAGGTATCTGGGCTGATCCCGCTAACACTGCGTTTTTGGGAACCCTAAACTGCTGGGGACGCCAGTATAGATCTGATCGGATCAGATATTGATCCGTTCAGATACTATACCACTAAGGGAGGCGTATGCCGCGTGCGTGGGTGTTAGCGGTACTGGCGCTAATCTGACGCTGCCTGGGGCGACGCATATCACCGCCGGGCGATCGGGGGGCTAAACCTTTATTCGGTAATAAACGGCGGGTTCCCTGACACTATAAAAAATAAACGAACTAACCAGCGTCACCCGTAACGGTTATACGGTGATCAGTGGTGAAAGGGTTAACTAGGGGGCAATCAAGGGGTTAAAACATTTATTAGGTAGTATATGGGGGTCCCTGTCGCTATAAAACGCTGACGGCGAACCTAAATATTTACCTCACTAACTAGCGTCACCAGCGACACTAATACAGCGATCAGAAAAATGATCGCTTAGTGACACTGGCGACAGGGGGTGATCAAGGGGTTAAAACTTTATTAGGGGGGGTTAGGGGGGTATCCTAGACCTAAAGGGGGCTAACCCTAACTGTCCCAACACTGTAACTGTCACAAACTGACACCAATGCTGTAATCAGAAAAAAAAAAAAAAAAAAAAACTGCTGGTGTCAGTTTGTGACAGGGAGGGGGGGGGTGATTGGGGGGGATCGGGGGGCGATCAGGGGGGGGATCGGGGTGTTTTGTGTGCCTGGCATGTTCTACTGTGTGTGTAGTGTTGTGCACTCACAGTGAAGTCTTCTCTCCTCGGCGCTGCAACGGAAAATACCGAGCCAAGGAGAGATGATATCGTTTCCTTTGCTGCTGTTTAGCATACAGCAGCAAAGGAAGTGATCTGATTGTCCGGCGGCGATCGCGAGGGGGGGGCCACGAACGGATGGCCTCCCCCTCACCTCCGATCGCCGGGGGACATAACAGGACCGCCTCGGGCACCGATCGGACCCCCCACCCGCGGAAGGCAAATCACGTATATGTACGTGATTTTGCCTGCCCGTGCCGCCTTGCCGACGTACATCGGCATGAGGCGGTCCTTAAGTGGTTAATAATGTTTTATTCAACGAAAATTGTAAATGTTGGTTCAGATTTTTGGACAGGTGTTTGCAATATGGGATGACGACTTGAACACTTTATCATTGTTTAATACCTATATTAACTATTTGATACCTGGTCTGGAGTTTAATATGACTTATAGTCAAGAAAAAATGCCCTTCTTGGATACATGTATTAGTATGGTAAATGAGAGACTTAGTAGTGATTTATACACAAAACCGACCGATCGTAATCAACTTTTGCATTTCAATAGTTTCCACCCACCTGGGGTATTCAAATCAATTCCCAAGAGTCAGCTAATTAGGGTAAATAGAATTGTTACTAATAGTGAAGACCGAGATAAACGTTTAGATGAAATGAAAAATAAACTTGTTCAAACGGGTATCCCATAGAGACTATTAAGGAGGAAAGGAGAAATATGGCCACTCAAAAGAAAACCACTAGCATGATTAAAAGATTACCATTTGTGTCCCAATTCCATCCACATTCATTTCGAATACATATAAGATTATTAAAAAAAACTGGCATATATTAAAAGAAAATTTTCCACAAATCCCTGAATTTCATTATCCTCCGTTTTCATCGTATCAGAAAGGCAGAACCATACACAGCAGATTGGTCAGATCTGACAAATCTCGACAAAAAACTTATATATATATATATATATATATATATATATATATATACATATATATTTGATTTTTTACTTACCGTAAAATCAGTTTCCCTGAGTTCATTGACAGACATGGCCTTCTTTATTCAGAACGGTAGGGTTATATCATCTCCGCAGGAGTAGGACTAAGCAGAGCAAAAAAACAACGCCTGGCTACGCCCATGGGCTGTCCTCCGTCAGTATATAACCCCCTCCCTGCTCTAGGTATTCAGTTTAGTAGCAAGCAGTAATAGAAGTATCAAAAAACTCCATAAAGGGATGGGTGCTGTGTCTGTCAATGAACTCAGAGAAATGGATTTTACGGTAAGTAAAAAATCCTATTTTCTCATTTGTTCATTGACAGATACAGCCTTCTTTATTCAGAACGGTAGGGACGTCCCAAAGCAGTGCTAAACATGAGGGGTGGGACAGCGAAAAATCCCAAGGCTAACACAATAGCCAACCAGGTAACAGGAGCTTCACACAAGACAAGCTGAAACCCAACCTGAATGATACCCCTTCAAGAGGAATTAGACCCTCTTAACAGCAGCCTGCAAAAAGCTTGCGGCCAAAAAGGCACCTGCAGATGCCAACCCATCCACTTCGTAGAACTAGTGAAAAATGAGCTACGAACGCCTGAAGACAGAAGGCCCAAGATGCACTAGGTGCCCTAGAAGAATGTGCCATAACAGGGAAAGCAGGTACCCGATTCCTGACAGAATAGCCCAGAGTCATCATCTGTCTGATCCTTCCAGAAGAAGGCCGCAGAAGAAGCAGACAGCCCCTTTCTTGGCCTGTCTGTGAGTACAGAGAGCCTGACCTCCAAAAGACTCAGTGGTAAGCCGAATCCCCCAAACAACCATATCCCCCAAACCACATCCTGGGCAGATAAGGCAAATTCCTTGGGATGTGTTGCCAGGGACACAAGAAAGGAAACACAATGTCCTTATTCAAATGGAAACCCAGGGACGGAACTATAGAAAAGGGCAAAGCACTGCCTAAACCTGGGTAAGGTGAACAAGAAGATAACGCCACCCTTTTCGACACCCTGTGAGCAGAGGTGATAGCCACCAAGAGGCCACCTTCCGAGACAGAGTAAGCAGTGGAATCTCCCGATATTTTGAGAGAGGGAGAGAGAGAGCGGCTCCTGGAGAACCGAAAACACCAAGTTCAGATCCCACGGTGGTAGAAAACAACTGCACCAGTGGAAAAAGACGTTTAACCCCTTGAATAAAGGTATGCACCAGGGAGCGTGAGACCAGGGGATGCTGAAGACAACGACCCAGGCTGACACCTGGCCCTCGATGGTACTCAAGGCGCATTCCTGCTAAACCCCCCGTAAATGGGGGTCGGAATTGGAGCCACCTAGAAAGAAAAAGGATGAATGCCTGGTGATTAACACCAGGATATATATGCGCTCTCCACACCCGGAGGTTAAAACCTCCTAAAAGATGGACTCCCTAGCCATCAACTATGTCGGAAATGCCGCACCTGGCTCAACACAGCCAGGCCGTTAAAACCAGTGACTTTAAGGCAGGATGGAAGAACGGCCCTGGGGCCATAGATCCTTCTTGAGAGGCAGCCGACAAAGAATGCCGGGCGCACCCGATCAGCTTACCCAGACCGACTGGACCCATCCGGGGATAATAGAATGACCAGAACCCCCGCAGCTGTGATCCTGCAAAAAAACCACAACAGAAGCTGGAGAGGAGGAAAGGCATAGAGAAACGTCACTGGCCCCATGGGCCATCAGAGCTGCCAGAGCAACCAGTGACCTCACCAGAAACCTTGGTACCGTCCAGTTGAACCAGGACACCAAGAGAACTACCTCATGAGTGGAACAAACCCGAAGAAACACGACCCGGTGAAGGGCCCATCCGTGGGCCAACCCTCGCCAACTGAGGTATCCGCCTGTCAGCATTCCACTCCTGGAATGCATACACCGGAAAAGGGCCAGATGAAACATTCTGCCCACCAGGGAATACTGGCAACAGCCAGGGCCGCTACAGCCTCTTTGACCCGCCCTGGCAAAGGGCATAAGCCAATGTGGTTGCCTTGTCCGACTAGAACCATACCAGGAGCCCCCGAAGTCGATCCGTCCATGATCCAGATTTAGCCTGATCGCTCGAAGTTCCAGGATTGTACCTGGAAGTCTGGATTCCACCAGCGTACAATGACCCTGAGTAGAGCTCAGTCCCAAAACATCCTACCCGGACTGA
This sequence comes from Aquarana catesbeiana, assembly GCF_042186555.1. Taxonomy (NCBI): domain Eukaryota; kingdom Metazoa; phylum Chordata; class Amphibia; order Anura; family Ranidae; genus Aquarana; species Aquarana catesbeiana. The sequence goes on from NC_133327.1 coordinate 382,121,654, forward strand.
CTGGCATTGGTGGTCACCCTGTTTAATACAAGGGGAAAAAGGATTTATCCTGCCGAAGAACTGGGGAGCGAGCCACCAGACCAGGGAACCCTGGTTTCCTAACTCAGCCGAATCCGATTGTCCCAAGACCTCGGGCATTTGTCTCTTGTCAGGATCTCCCCGAAGGGAGCTTGTATGGAACTGCGCAAATGGAATTGTTTCAAAAAGGTAGAATCTCTCAGACCCAACACCTACATGCAGGTCCACAGAGGTTCTACCTGCCGGACAGAAAAATAAAAAATGTGGCATGCAACTTCTGGAGTTTGTCCAAGAGAAGAAAACATGCTGGCCAGAGCTGAAGCTCGGGCTTAGATAAACCAACGTTCTGGAAGGGCCCAAGCAGACTTCAGATAGTATAAATGCCTACTGAAATCAGTCAAGGTCTGTATAGAAACTACATTGCCCCTCGGGGTAGCCGAGGAGTGGCAGAAGAAGATCGTCCAGGCAGCCAGGACTGCAAACCCCCACAGATGCAACCACGCCCAATCCAGGGCCAACACCTCACAAATACCCTAGGAGTGGTGGCCAGACTATGCGCTGATCATGCGCCGCACCCACAGCAAAACAAACGAAGTGCTGGAGTCGGGCACATAACGAAATGCGTAAACAAGCACTTTGTTAGTTTTGTCCAGCACTTCCTTCGTTTTGTCAATAGAAACCAGAAGGTCCCCATGATGAAGGGGTGCTACCGCCGTGCTAATGAACCCCATCCTGACCTTCTGTACCCACACAAGGCAGGTCAGGGCCTTAAACTGTTTTCGACATGGGAACCGTGACAACCACCCTCTGCAGTAACGGAGCTTGCACATCCCCCCACAGAGAACAGCAAGCGGTCTGGCAGTAGACGCCCATATGAAGTATTGACATCCAGGGTAGCCCCCAAAATACCTTTCTAAGCACCACTGAGGAGACCTTAGAAGCTCAGCAACCAGGGGAACTATGGCCAAGAGGCATAGCTGACATACTGCAGTGTCTAGACCATAGGTCCGGCAATGCAGCAAAGGCAGGGGAATTCCCAAATGGGTACCTCACAGCAAGCGTTTTTTTTTTTTTTAGAAACACAAATGCACTCTAGACCCTCCCAGTCTTTAAGGACATTATTGTCAAGATAAGAGGGAAAAGGGAACGCTTTCTCCACACAAGACGGCTTCTGAGGTATCGGCTCTCCACCGCAGCCACCGCTGCATCCCCCATCTTGAAAGGTTCCCTCACAGATGTAATAAGTGCAATAACTAGCGCTTTTTCATGCCCTACTGCAGTCATCCTCACTCCCTGACAAGATAGGGAGTGTGGTCACCACCCCGCAAGGTGGGCCACGTCCTCAGAGCCAGATAGGAGACAGAGGGGGGAAGGGAGGGCAGGGGTGACATATACTAGGCTATATGCCTAAGCACTACCCCAAAAAACACAGGGGGAGGGGGCCACCAACTAGAACCCCCCGCCTGAGGTCCTCATATGGGATGTCGACTGAGACCCCTCACAGGGGGCCATGGCCTAAATTTTCGGCCGTGAGTGCGGTAGGCCGCAAAGCCGCAGCCTAAAATTTCGGGCGCCGGCCGCGAGTGCGGTAGGCCGCAAGTGCGGTAGCCCGCAAGGCCGCAGCCTAAATTTTTGGCCGGCGACCACGAGTGCGGTAGGCCGCAAGAGTAGCCCCCACCTGGTAGGCCGCAAAGCCACAGCCTAAATTAGGGCAGCCACTCACCTCCCAGGCCTAACCCTAGATGCTCCCCCCAGTAACAACCCGAAGGTGGAAAAGGGGAACCATGTCCCAAAGCCCGGGTCTCTCCTGGGATCTGGGGGAGGAAGGGGGGAAGGAAGGGGGGAGGGGGCTGGAAGAGAACCACGGAGGGACCGACCACCCCAGGGAATACCCGCTCCCCACACCACTTCAGGGAAGGAGAGGAGGGGACCCCTTACTTACCTCTCCAGCGAAAAGCGCGGGTAATGCTCCCAGAGAGATCCTCCTCACCACCAAAGTGGGGGAGCTGTCGGCCATGAGGAACGCTGGGACACAGGCTGAGACCTGGTGGTATGCGACCTCGCGAGACGTTAAACTCACAGGGCCAGCCCCTGTTCAGTGGGGCCATGTCGCGGCCGACCTAGCGCGTGGTCTGCGCGCGCTCGCTGGCCAGACTGGGGTGACCACTGGATGAGGCTACCAGCCCATCGCCCAGCCCGCCGGCTGATTGTAGATCCCACTGGATAAAATCCAGGAAAGAGAGAAAATAACAGACAACAAAAACATTCCCAGAACTAGAGATCCCAGCAGGGAATTAGGTCCTTACTCCTGACTAGGCAAAAAAAAAAAAACTGAATACCTAGAGCAGGGAGGGGGTAATATACTGACGGAGGACAGCCCATGGGGGTATCCATGGGTTGTTTTTTTGTTCTGCCTAGTCCTACTCCTGCGGAGATGATATAACCCTACCGTTCTGAATAAAGAAGGCTGTGTCTGTCAATGAATGAATGAGAAATATATAAATATATATATATACCGTATTTATCGGCGTATAACACGCACTTTTTTCCCCTTAAAATCAGGGGAAAATCGCGGGTGCATGTTATACGCCGATCCCCTGCGATCCTGAGCTGTCAGATGTAAAAAATCGCCGACCGCGATTTGAAAATGGCGCCACTGGCGCCGAAATACACAGTGCCGGTCCTCGGCTCTTCTCGGCCACTTTTGGCTTCACTCGAGCGCTGCCCGAACCTAGCCGAGTGTACTCGGCTAGGTTCGGATAGCTCCGCTCACCGTCACGCCCATCCCGAGTGGAGCCGAAAGTGAACGAGAGCCGACGAGAAGAGCCGAGGACCGGCTCTGTGTATTTTGGCGCCGGCGGCGCCATTTTCAAATCGCGGTCGGCGATTTTGAAGCTCAGCGAGCTGCAATGCTGCACTGGGGCAAGGCTGGACTGGGGCAAGGCTGCACTGGGGCAAGGCTGCAATGGACACTGGGGAAGGCTGCACTGACAAGGCTGCACTGACAAGGCTGCACTGACATGGCTGCACTGACATGGCTGCACTGGCAAGGCTGCACTGGGGCAAGGCTGCACTGAGAAGGCTGCAATGATGGGCATTTCAATGTAAGTTTTTTTCCCTTCAACTTCCCTCCTAAAATTTTTTTTTCCTTAAAATTCCCTCCTAAATTGGGGTGCGTGTTATACGCCGGCGCGATAAATACGGTATATATATATATATATATATATATATATATATATATATATATATATACACACAGTGTTGTCAGTGAACAGTATATAATAGTGTATTGAAGTGATTAAGGGGAACCATATGACAGAATTAACAAAAAAAATGGCATGGTGTTCCCCCCAGTCCATACCAGGCCATTTGGGTCTGGTATGGATATTAGGGGATGGAAGGGTTTGGAACTTTGTGTGAAGCATGCAGCTGGAGAGCAAGGAGACACTATAGGTTATCAAAATTAATTTTATTTCATGGATACAACATAAGGTACAATAGGTCAATGGCACAGATACACATTGCAACCTGCAAACCTTCTGAGGTGAAGTTGCATAATTTTATAGCAGTATAAATAGGTAAACATAAAATACAATTGCATATGACATCCCATACATTAAAAATGATCACTGACTGTAAACATGTAGTAGCAGCATTAATAGCTCAAACAACTGGATGTATAACCATGATTGTTGCATCTTTAGCTCGACACGTTTCGTGACTATCCATCACTCATCAGGAGCAGACGCTGTGGGGATGTCTATTGAATTTAAAGGTGAACAGTAAATACACTGAACACACCAAAAGAGGGGGAGGGGGAATGATAGAACATTTACCCATACTTACAGGTTACCAATGAGCATGGGGTGCGGTGGTGGATGTCAGGGCAAAGCTGTGGACAATTGTCTCCCCTGGGAGCAGAGGCGGCAAAAACAGTGGCAAGGTGACGGGAAATTCTAAAGGATAAGGCGTGGCTGGGCAAGTGAACCTCACCACACATGGATTTTGGTGGGGTTCACTTGCCCAGCCACACCTTATCCTTCAAGATTTCCCGTCGCCTTGCCACTGTTATTAATTTTGATAACCTATAGTGCCTCCTTGCTCTCCAGTTGCATGCTTCACACAAAGTCCCAAACCCTTCCCTTCTCTTTTTTTTGCTGCGCAAAACCCGGGATCGAGGCACCTCTGATAATTACTTCAGAGGCCTCATATAAAGTCCCAAATCTTTCCACTTTATCATTATTGGATAGTAGGGGATTTCCACGCCAAAATGAAAAAAAAAAAAACATTGTGGGGTCCCCCAAAATGCATACCAGGCCCTTCGGGTCTGGTATGGATTTTAAGGGAAAATCCACGGCAAAATAAAAAAAAAAAAAATTGGCGTGCAGTTCCCCCCAAAATCCATACCAGACCCTTATCCGAGCATGCAGTTTGAAGGACAGGATGGGGGGGACTAGCGAGCGCTCCCCCGACCTGAACCATACCCTTATCCGAGCATGCAGCTTGGAGGACAGGATGGGGGGGGCGAGCGAGCACTCCCCCTGACCTGAACCATACCAGGCCACATGCCCTCAACATGGGGAGGGTGCTTTGGGGTCCCCCCCAAAGCACCTTGTCCCCATGTTGATGGGGACAAGGGCCTCGTCCTCACAACCCTTGCCCAGTGGTTGTAGGGGTCTGCGGACGGGGGGTGTTATCAGAATCTGGAAGCCCCCTTTAACAATCCCCCTATGTGAATGGGTAGGGGTACATTGTACCCCTACCCATTCACCAAAAAAGTGTCAAAGTAGAAACCACAAAAGACAGTTTTTGACAATTCCTTATTAAAAAAAAAGTTTCCCGAGATGTCCATCCATCTTCAATCACGCCGCTTGACGGACCTGAAAAATGGAAAAAAAATGAAAATAACCCGCCTCCATGGGAGGCATCCCACCGACTGTTATCTTTTCGCTGTGACAGCTGTGGCAAGCACGGAATCACCTGGTGATGTAACCGAGTGACCCACCCCTTCTGAGGTCATGTGCTGTCAGAGGGGGGCGGGGTCATCAGGTTGCATCAGCGGGTGGCCCCGCTCTTGCTCATGCTCAGATAAGGGTCTGGATTTTGGGGGGACCCCACGCCAAATTTTTTTAAAATTTCGGCGTGGCCGTTTTTTTTCCTTGATTTTTATCTATATTGCCTGGAGTCGGCAGTACATTACAGCTGCGAGCAATTTTAACCACTTCAATACAGGGCATTTTCACCCCCTTCCTGCCAGGCCAATTTTCAGCTTTCAGCGCTGTCACATTTTGAATGACAATTGCGTGGTCATGCGACATTGTACCCAAATTAAATTTTGATTGTTTTTTTTCCCCACAAATAGAGCTTTCTTTTGGTCGTATTTGATCACCTCTGCGTTTTTTATTTGTTGCACTATAAACAAAAAAAGAGTGACAATTTTGAAAAAAAACACAATATGCATTACTTTTTGCTATAATAAATATCCCAATTTTTTTTTTTTTAAACAATTTTTTTCCTCAGTTTAGGCCGATATGTATTCTTCTACATATTTTTAGTAAAAAAAAATCCCAACAAGCGTATATTGATTGGTTTGCGCAAAAGTTATAGCGTCTACAAAATAGGGGATAGATTTGTCGTTTTTATTATTCTTTTTTTTTTTTACTACTAATGGCAGCGATCTGTGATTTTTATAATGACTATGACATTGCGGCGGACAGATCGGACACTTTTGACACTATTTTAGGACCATTGACATTTATAAAGCGACCAGTGCTATAAAAATGCACCGATTACTGTATACTGTAAATGTGACTGGCAGGGAAGGAGTTAACACTAGGGGGGCGCTGAAGGAGTTAAATGTGTGTCCTAGGGAGTGATTCTAACTGTGGGGGGAGGGGACTGATGAGGGGAGGAGACTGACCGGTGTTCCTCTGTACAAGGAACATACGATCAGTTCTGCTCTCCCCTGACAGGACGTGGATCTGTGTGTTTACACACACAGATCCATGTCCCTGCTCCGTGATGAGCAATCGCGGATGCCCAGCAGACATTGCGGGTGCCGGGCACACGCATCGTGTCCCCACTATCCACAATGCCAAAGGAAGCCGAGGACGTCATATGACACCCACCCAGAGGGACGAAGGGTTCTTGCCACCGTCATTTTACTATACGGCGGTAGGAAACTGGTTAAATGACATTTTTTCCTTTAGAAATTTAACTTTGCTGCGGCACTGTAAAACACATCAAACGGATACGCCACTTTACAGGCAGACTAAGGGGACCCCCAGGCACGATATTTAAAGGAATATTTAATTGTTATTGTTTCACTTTAAGCATTATTAAAATCACTGAAAAAACGGTTGTTTTAAAATCTTTTTTTTGCATTGATACATGTCCCCTAGGCCAGTACCCAGGTCCCCATACACTTTTTATGGCAATAACTTGCATATAAGCCTTTAAAAAGGTTTGCATGTTTGCACAATTTTTTTGCCTGTTCGCATGTTCTGGTGCAAACCGAACCGGGGGGGGGGGGGTGTTCGGCCCATCCCTATTCAACACTACCACCGGAATGTAATCTATAAAGAGGCCATGAACTGTTTGTTGCAGATGCTTTTTCACATGCACACCTCCCCACTTCTGATAACTCTGAAGCTATTGAGGCTTATGATGTGTTGGCTCTGGATGGGGTGTTGTCATCCAGAAGGATTCAGGAACTAAAGCAAAAAACACAGGCGCATGCCACACAGGCGCATGCCACCTGTCAGTGCCTCGTGGACATCACTCTCAATGAGTGGCCTGGCTCCTTTAAGGAAATCCCACATGACATCCGACCATTCTACTCTATGAGGAATGAATTGACAGTGGATGATGGATTAATCCTTTGTGGTCAGAGCAGGGCCGTATTTTCGCATGGGCACGTTGGGCAGTTGCTCGGGGGCCCCACTTGCCTGGGGAGCAGGGGCCCCACGTTCACCTGGGGCACCGGCCCACTGTGTGAACATCCTGCACATCCAGGGATTGGCGAGCAAGCCGGCTGGATGTGCACTGTGCAGCTCCTATTAAAGACTTTACCTGTCAGATCCAAGCTGTGATGTCGGGTATGGACGGGACTGCTACTCAGACCCGCCCCCTCTGCCAAACAACCAATGTAATGAAAGAGCTGGCTCACATCATACTTCATTATATGCAGTGCTCCTCCTCTTCCTTATTACATCTGCACACCACACTTTCCCATTCCTCCCTTACACAGAGCACAGCGGCCCCTCCCCTCTAGCAAGTTGTATCTAAGCCCCGCCCCTCCCCCTATGTCCTTTCTGGCATGAGCAGCAGGTGAATGTGAGGTGAGTGTATAGTGAGGAGAGACTGAGCTCTGATTGAGACATTCACAGGAGGGACTACAGGTCCCAGCATGTCAGCTGCTTTCTGAGAAGGTTTGTGTGTCTGCAGCTCTGATGTTTTTTATTGTGCCATCACTATGTACAGTGCTGAGGATATCACTTCCTGGGTACTACATGCTGTGCTGGTGGGGGGGAAATGATGTGTCAGGCTGGTCTCCCCCTCAGCACTCTGTACGTATTAGTGGGATCTCTCATTGCAGATATTGCATCTCTCTGAAGATTGGATCTGTCCAGTGTGTGGGCTCCAGGGCCCCCTACAGGAGATCTGAGAGGGGGATCAGGCACCTAGGAATGGAGGGAGGAGCCGGAAGTGGCCATCCGAGTAGGAGCCGACACTGAGCCCATCAGCCCGAGATCCCCCTCCAAGTGATGCAGATCCAGGCTGAAGGCGTTTCCCAGCCCTCCTTGAGTTCTTCATGAGCCCTCCTTGATTCCTCTCCCCTGTACTTCCAGTACCTCTGTGCCTCTGTAGCTGGAAGGTGAGGCGGACGCCGCTGATACCGGGAACCTGCGGTAAGTCTCATGCCAGCAGATGCGGGGGGTGTGAGCCCTGTCCTGGATGGAGTTCTCTTGGGAGGCTGGCGGATGTCGGGGCGTTCTGGCCGCACCACAGAGACAGGGATCCAGGGCGGTGAGCCCGCATGTGCGCAGTGTGTGCCAAGCAGCTCTGAGGACTAAGTAATGGGACTACGGTAAGCGTCAGCCTTCTGGTAAAAGCATAACACGGGTCAGGCAGAGGACTGAGATATCCACATATTTTGCATTTGGGCATTTTGGGAAAAGCAGGTAACCTGTCCATAACTTTGTTACATCCTTATCTTTTCAACATCGTATACTGCTTAGACGAAAGAAAATTATATGCAGACTGCATATGATAAGTATATCGAAAGAACCTTATAACACAGAACCTGTTGAGTCAGCACACATAAAAGTTCAGGCTGCACGAAAAGTCCTATGATTACCCACGCAGTATAAATGTACTACTGTACATGCTATAAAAACTGTATGAAGAGGCTACCTTGGTTACTGAAAACATAACTGGGGGGGTGAAATAATCTGGTGCCAAAACCCTCTGACGTGCTTAGGAACTGCCACTAAACAAGGACTGACCAGGTCAAATAGACTCTTAAGGGTTTTTTGTAGCATGTACTTACATGGGTTGCCGTGAGTCTGCACAGTTAGCACACTTTGTTGTTTTGTTTTTTTTCACTGGTCCTATCTCTGAATTTATCTTAATACTCACTCAGGGGTCTCTATTTAGAAACAGTAACACTGAGAGGGGAGCCCCCATTCTGCCCACCACCCAGGAGGGGGGAATTGTACCACCGGCTTTAAACAAGGTGACAGAGAAGAAAATGAGGGGTAAAACATCGAAAGGGGCCGTCGTCAACACGCCGAGAATAAGTACTAGTCCAGGGACCATTAGAAAATACATGTTTCAGGAAGCCAGTAGAGATAGCCGGGTAAACAAACGGGCAAAAAATAAAACCCCCGAAGGTACATCCAGAACAGGATTAAGAAGACATGGTGCCGAGAGTGACATACATACGGCAAACAGTGAGACACTAGAGGAAGAAGTAAAATTGGATACCAAACAAAAGAAGCAGATACCCACAAAGGGCAAAATGGCGGAAATGTTTGCGAGGTTGGAAACATCTATTAGGAGAAATAGCAACCCTTCATGAAGATATGAGCCATATCCTAAAAAGGGTAGAAGATACGGAGAAAAGGATAGATAAGCAAGGGGAAATGATAAAAAAGCTGAAGAGCCAGATGGAGGCAATGCAGCTGGAACAGAGGAACATGATGTATAGAATAAAGGACCAAGAGAACCGGAACATAAGAACAAATCTACTGATCAGAGGCCTTCCTGAGACACAAGGCGAGAAGGAGGAGTTGCAAGATAAAATGGATAAAATCTTTGGTCATATGATCAGTTCATCTGGAGTAAGCAGTAAAATAAAGTTTGAAAGAATACACAGTGATAGAAAGCCTGCAGAAATAGCGGGGGAGGTTCCAAGAGACGTCATCTCAAGATTCCATAACTTCCAAGACAAAGAACAAATAAAGGCATGTTTAAAAAATAATCAATCAGTAAAATATGGAGTTATTGCAGTTAAGAAAGGGTACCTACCGGGTAAATACAACACAAAATTACTTGGACTATCACTCCGATGTAGGGTTCAAGATAGAGAATTCCTAGAAATGAAAGAATGCCTAGTGTAAAAATAATTTCGTACAATGTACGCGGTTTAAATTCCCCCACAAAGCGTGCTAATATCTTGCATGAATTAAAATTTCTCAAAGCCGATGTGGTACTGCTGCAGGAAACACATTTATTCCTGGGCAAGAACCAAAAAATTTTTTCTAAGTAATTCCCAGTTTGGTTCTACGGGGATTCGCCTGTAAGCCGTGTGAAAGGAGTTGCCATAGGGTTTTGCCAGTAGAGTAAGGTTTGAATTGTACGAGAGAAAGACATATCCGGAACGGCGGTACTTATTCTTGAGTGGGAAATTAAATGGAACTGATTGCTCACTGGCAAACATATATGGCCCTAATAAGAACCCAAATAGTTTCCTGATAGGGATGCTGGCCGAATTTATGGAATTTAAGAAAGGGGTGGCCATAATGGATGGTGATTTTAATCTTTGCCTGGAACCAGGAAAGGACAACAGGTCGCATGCACGGGGGACGGGTATGGTGTGGAATAATAAAGTGAAACAGAAACTGCATCAGTATCAACTTGTAGATGCATGGAGGTCGCAGCATACTAATTCTTGGGACTGTACGTTCCACTCCCCCATGCATGGGACTTACTCCAGACTTGACTTTTTCCTGATCGAGCATAGATGGTTGGAGGCAGTGACTAGTTCAAATATTGGAATAATGACTTTTTCTGATCACGCGCCTGTAAGTCTAACATTGAACATAGGACAGCTTCAAAAAAAGAGTAGTTTTTGGAGGTTAAACAAAGATTTACTAAATGATAAAGAGATAGGAAAACTTATAAAAGAAGAATTTGAACTGTACTTTAGGATAAACAAATCAGTTGAGATATCAGAAGCTACCGTGTGGGAGGCCCATAAAGCCTATACAAGGGGTATCCTGATTAAAGCTGGCTCGGTAAAAAAAAAAAAGATCAAGGCAAGATAAATTAACCTTAACAAAAGAGATATTTGACTTAGAGCAGTTGCACAGTCAACTGGAGAGAGGGAGGTGCTCTTAAAACTCTATCATAAAAGAGAGGCCATGACAGATCTAGTAGAACAAGAAACACGAGCGGCATACAATCTAATAGAGAAAAAGAGGTATATTGGTGGGAATACACCGGGGAAGTATCTCGCAAAGACACTAAAAAAAAAAGAAAACTATTAACTATATTGAGAAAATCAAGACAACAGCAGGGGATACGAGATACAGAACTAGTGAAATTGCCAAAAACTTTCAAGATTACTATGGGGGGTGTAAGATTGGGGTATCAGACTCAAATGGTAGGTGCGTTGTCAGTGAGTACTCCAGTACACAACTGTATTTTTAAGGGCCTGGTAGCCCACTTTTATTTAAAAGCACGGAAAAGTTCACAAAGACATCAGTAGCCCACGCAGGGGGTTCCACCATTACTGTGTCTTGCACACTCAATACTTTAGCCTCCTGGCGTACATTCTTGCCATATGACTGATTCCGGCCTTTAGCCTAGGCCTTAGGTCTGCTCCTCAGACCCAAAAGAGTTTCCTAGAGTGAAGCTCTCTCCTAGCTTACTCCTGCTGCTCTGTCACCAAGTACGTCTGCCTCCTGCAGCTTCTGACTCCTCTCAGAGGAATGGGAGCCCACCTGACTCCCATGCACAGACTTCCTGTCTGTTGGGTGGAACCCTGAGCCATAGTCAGGTCACAATTAAATAGCCCAGCACACAGCTGTGCAATCAGCGTGCCTTTCTCTCCAAAATCTGGCGTAAACCAGCAATCTTCCAGGTAGCACAGGGTCCTACTGCCACATATCCTCCCCCCTTGTTTCGAACCGGAGGGAGGAACACATAAACCCGTCACCATGGATGGGACACCTCTGTGATGGCCATTAGCTGCGTAGGCCCATTTCTTTTTCCGGGTATGTTTCCACCAGCACTTCACCTTGGCACCTCTGTGCCAACTATCAGCAGTAGGAGTCCTAATCTGCCCAACCTTTTCTCTAAAGGGGCACTCCACCCACATCTTCTTCCGGGTGTGCTTCCACCAGCACTTCTTCCTGAACCGTGGGCTCCCACTAATCTCTCTATCCCCTCCACCTTCTGGCCACGGGATCCTCCTTTTTCCTCCCACAGACCTACTCTCCTGGGACTGTTGGGGACCCACTTCCATGAAATCTGTCAGGGACTGACCCCTCTCACTACCTGATGCAACACTAACCAACAACATCCGTTTATCAGGTTCACTGACCCCTGTGTGGTTACCCTTGGCAACCAAATCATCTGAGATCAACACCACATACTTCTGTTTAACCTCAATAGCAATATTCCACAAGGGGTTATTCAACTCAATATTATTATCATCAAGACCTCTTGTCACCTTGTTTGCTAAGACAGTGTCTAGGGAGGGACCATCTACAGGCAAGCAGTTACTCCCTATGGGACATTCCCGCAGTTTCACATCGCTCCCTGTTGTCCAACACTCCAATAGCGACTGTCCTACCAACGCACATTTTTCCACACCAATCTCTTTAACTATTTCTGTGTCCATTGGTACCTCAACCAATACCTCTGAGCTGTCTGACAGTGCTCTACAGTGCTTCTCATACACTTTTTTATTACAGTTACCAACACTGTCATTTCCTGTCAAAGTGTCTCCGGGTACCTCAAACTGCACCTCCCTGCGAGTGATGGATTGAATTCCCACTACTGCCGCGTCTTTTCCGGGCCCTTCCTTTACATGAGGTCTAGCGGGTGAGACAGCACAAGTGCCATGTACCAACCACTGCTCAGCTGCACCTCGGACCGCACCAACAGGAATGCACCTCATCACACCAGCATACGGAGAGACTTCCACTATGTCTATCATTTTTGATTCCTCTAGCAGTTCCCCTGAACGCCTTCCGCACATAACTGTCGCTGGAAGCACTCTCGCAGAGAACTGCGAGACCACTTTCCGCAAAAGTAACCAACATTGCAGTAACCAATTTTTATCAACATTGCTTAACATCGCCTGTACCACGTGTCTCCACTGATTGGTACTACGCAGTACCAGGTCGCCCATCTGTGGTGGATACATGCAGGTATACAGCGGAAAGGTTTTCACCAATTCCAACAACATCTCAGTTATTTCTAGACATGCCACATCTAAACACAGAACTCTAGGGACTTTTCGCTTACTAACAACGTGGAGGGGCTCATTTGCTAAGGCTTGAGAGGCCGAGACACTCAAAGAGACTTCCACCTCAGAGGCCACTGACAAAACTTGCGGCTCCCCATGAGCACCGCTAAATGCATGTGTCACACTCATCGTCTCATTTTCAGCAACACTGAGCCCTTCCAAGTCCCTATCTATTATCCCATCATCCTGACACTCAACATTACTCATCTCTTTTGCTGTGGACAAAACTTCTGCTATATATGCGCCCTTTTCCGATCCTTCCGCCTGGAGGGGGTTAAGTTCTGCAACAGCCAACACACCTGTGTCTACTGGCTTTGCAGCCTCTCCATTTGTCACAGCAGCAATAGTGTCCAGCCTACTATTACCTTCAGAAATTTCTTTCCACCACGCTATCACCTTAATGGCGAGACTATCCCAGTCTATCCTGTCTGTGCTCCAGTCATCAGCACTCTGTAGTACGGCTCCCTCTGCCCATGGATACACAGGTGGACAGAGTGGTTTAGCAGCAGACAATCTGCACCAGTCACTGTCAACCACATCAGATTGTGATAATACATACTCCCTCATTTGAGCTATTTTCCCATCATTTTCCACCTGAGCAGTATCAGAGCTGTCCGGGAGCCCCGTCGGCTCCAACACAGGGAGTCCTCCTGAGATTTCCTGGGACAACTCTGCTGCACTGCCTGTGGTTACCATGGGAGACACCAAACCATCAACATTGTCAGTAATACACTTTTCAACATCATCATTATCAACCTTCCTGCCTTGTATAGGCTGTGTTATCACATTATCAGTTTGATATTGTAGGATATTTAGTACATTGCTTTTCACCTCATGTGAAACACACTTGTCAGTCGGTGCGGCGACACAGTTGTCCTGGGAAACTCTGAGCTCAGACACCATGAGCTCCTGGGCGGTCTCCAGGGACACCTCTGCTACACCTGCCATGGTTGCTAGGGGCAACGGCACACATTTCTCAGTGATCACCCCTGACATTTCTGGATGCAATATCACATTTTTAATTGCATTAGCAAGCAACATATCTTCATTTTTACCACTTGTCTTCCTGCTAAACAATACACTGCCTGAAGACAAGTCCTTACCAGTCCTCAAGCTTGCTGTAGGTTCAGCTTCAAACTGGGCCTTGTTACTACACAGGGTATTCACTTGCAAGTCTCTGAAAGCAATTTTTCTCACTGGACTTATTCCCACTTCACAGGGAATAGTCCCATAACCAGTCTCTCTCACATTTGTAACTGCAACAGTCTTACCATTACATTTGGAAGGTGTTGAAAGCTTCAATTGAGGGCGTTGTCCCTTCTTTGCTGTGCTCTCACAAGCTAATGCCCCCACATGGACACAGGGCAACATTGCATCTTTCTTGGATTTTCCAACATCCCCTGCAGGCCAAACAGGTTTTCTGTTGCCAGGGGTAACAGCAGACTTACACATATGGTCATACCCCTTGCAGGATGCTGGATACGGTGCCCTCTTCTCTGGGCTGACCACTTCACACAAGCAGCCATAACTTGAAACCATTGATTTCTTGTGCTCTCCATCACCCCCTGCAGGCTGAACAAAATTTCCTTCACGGTTGCCAGGGGTGACAACAGACACTTTTGCACAAACCTCTTCATTTAGAATTTGAGCCACATCTCCGCTGTAGCTCCTCTTTTCTGCAAACAGACTTTCTCCGGTTGCCATGGGAGACCACTTTCTCCCTGTTGATCTTTTCCAGCGCTCTCTAGATTGGATTGCTCCTAGGAAATTGTCGTAGTCATCTCGGTTATGATACATCCCGCGGTACACCTCTTGGTACTCCTCCATCAAAAAAGGTTGCACCAACTCAACCCAGCGACTTTTAGGCCATCCTCTGTAGGAAGCAATCATCGCAAAATCATCCAAAAAGTCTATAACATGTTCAGAAGGCAGCATAGGCCGTATGAAGTCAGCTGTATGGATTTCTGCTTTGTTGCCATGGACAACCGCACCCATCTGCTCACTCTTTGCACTAAAGGACGGCTTGCTTTCCTTTTTCCTTTGCTCCAGTGCGGCCAAATGCATCTTGCACCAGTCTGGGGCTTGTTCTGTCGGTAACAACCCCTCCAGCCACAAGGTTCTGTCTCTCATCTCAGCAAACATCGCTTCCTTTTTGCGCTTTGACCGCCCCATCTCTGCAGTCAGGCACACAACGCTTTTTAACACAGTTCCTTTTAACACAGGAAAATTTTGCGTACCGTCTCTTTAAGACTTGCAAACAGCACACTTTCACATGCAGACTCCACTGGTTCACATGAGCCGCTCCTCACAGCATTGCTGCAAAACACAGTTTCTTGCTACTCACTGTTTTTGGTATGCGAGGATCTGGAACTCTTCCAAATCTGCCCAAAGCAATATCTCCACCATATGTAAGATTGGGGTATCAGACTCAAATGGTAGGTGCGTTGTCAGTGAGTACTCCAGTACACAACTGTATTTTTAAGGGCCTGGTAGCCCACTTTTATTTAAAAGCACGGAAAAGTTCACAAAGACATCAGTAGCCCACGCAGGGGGTTCCACCATTACTGTGTCTTGCACACTCAATACTTTAGCCTCCTGGCGTACATTCTTGCCATATGACTGATTCCGGCCTTTAGCCTAGGCCTTAGGTCTGCTCCTCAGACCCAAAAGAGTTTCCTAGAGTGAAGCTCTCTCCTAGCTTACTCCTGCTGCTCTGTCACCAAGTACGTCTGCCTCCTGCAGCTTCTGACTCCTCTCAGAGGAATGGGAGCCCACCTGACTCCCATGCACAGACTTCCTGTCTGTTGGGTGGAACCCTGAGCCATAGTCAGGTCACAATTAAATAGCCCAGCACACAGCTGTGCAATCAGCGTGCCTTTCTCTCCAAAATCTGGCGTAAACCAGCAATCTTCCAGGTAGCACAGGGTCCTACTGCCACAGGGGCTATACTCTATTAACAAGAAGATTACAACAGAAGAGGCTGATAAGAAAAGGGAGATGACAAAAGCTTTCATGAAAGACATAGGATTAAATAAATTAGCAGAAGATAAATGTAGCGAACTAGAGGCCCCCATAACAGAAGACGAGATTAAAAAAATAATGAAACACTGGTCGGGAAAAGCCCCGGGCCCGACGGTCTAACTATAACATACTATAAAATATTTCAGGACCTCTTAATCCCTAAATTATGCTACTACATTATTACCATTATATTGAAAGACGGTACACTCTGCTCCAGCTACAGGCCCATATCACTCTTCAATACGGACACGAAACTATTTGCGAAAGTACTGGCAGGGAGACTGAAAAATATATATTGAACGACACTGTACACCCAGATCAGGTTGGGTTTATCCCAGACAGGGAAGGGAGGGACAACGGCATAAGAACACTCTTGGTAATACAGAGAATTAAAGATAGCAGAGCCCCAGGGCTACTCCTGTCAATTGACACTGAAACAGTCTTTGACAGGGTAGACTGGGGCTTTATGCATAGTACGCTGGAGGAGATAGGATTAGGGCCAAATATGTCCAGATGGATAAAGGCACTATACGTACGTCCTACTGCAAGGGTCAAGGTCAATGGAACACTCTCAGAGCCGTTCGAAATGTCCAACAGCACAAGGCAGGGGTGCCCACTTTCCCTCTATATTATTTGTGCTCACGCTTGAACCCCTCCTAACAAAGATAAGGCAGAACCCAGATATCAGGGGAGTAAATGACAGGGAAGAGGTTCATAAATTGGCGGCCTTTGCGGACAACATTTTATTTTAAATCACTAGTCCGAGGATAAATAACCCCCCCTTACTTGCTTACAACCTTAAAAGAATATGGAGAAATATCTAACTTCAAGATAAATCCTGGCTAATCAGAAATACTAGAAATAAATGAGGTTAAAAAAGGGATTGCTCTTTTCAAAAGGAGTTCCCATTCGCGTGGGGGAAAAATGAGCTCAAGTACCTTGGTGTTCAGCTAACTAGATCAAAAGAGGCACTTTATCAGTCCAATTTTGTGCCACTCCTTAATAAGATCAAAGAGGAGCTGAATAGATTTACAAGAGGACAGTTATCATGGGTGGGGGTGGGGGGCAGAATTGATATTCTCAAGATGGCAATCTTACCAAAAATGCTGTTTAAAATGCAAATGCTTCCAATTCCACTCCCACAAGGATACTTCAAAACATTCCATACACTTCTTTTAAAGTTTATTTGGAGAGGGAAAAAAAACACGTATAGGTTTCGCACTACTAGTTAAAAATAAGGAGAAGGGGGGCTGGGGGCCACCAGTTAACACCGCCATTTATTAAGAAGTGGGAGTTGGAATTGGATTCAAAACTCAAAGAACCAGAGATTGGGATTTTACTAAAGCGGGTTCAGGTAACATCGGTTAATTACAAGATGTCGGAGCTAAATTACAAGTGCTTGGCGAGATGGTATATTGCCCCAGATAGAGCATATAAGTACCAGAGCGAAACCTTGCAATATTGCTGGCGGGGATGTAAAGAGATCAGGACAATGGCGCACATTTGGTGGCATTGTCCGGAAATCCAAAAATTGTGGGGAGAGATCAGGCAAATCATTAGTGAGATAACTCACATTGGAGTCCCTGACGATCCATGGGCGTGCTTATTTCATGGGTTTAGATTGCCAACTAGGACATATCTGAGATCATTCTTACCACAACTCTTGAATGCAGCCAAAAGCCTTATACCCAGATACTGGCAAGAAAGAAGGTGCCCTACATTGCAGGACTGGTATAATAAAACAAACAAAATCCAAAGTCTTGAATACCTGAGGTATAGTGAGGGAATGGGAATGGAAGAGTACTAAGAAAAATGGAGGGATTGGTTAGAGTTCAAGTGTTCATTAAGGTGTGCTGAGGCGATGGGAATTTAAAAAAAAAACAAAAAAACGTGGCCTTGCCCCTTAAACAGTCAATACTTGGACGAAGTAAAAGAAGTGGAGAAAAGAGTAGACTAGAACTGGTAGGTGTCAAGGAGCAGGGTGGATGGGTAGGGTTGGGTGGGGTGACATTTGGGGGGGGGGGGGGCGTAGAACTATGGATGGATTTAGGGGAGTCTTTATAGTCTTTGTATTAGATTTTTTGACTGTTCCTAGTGAGGAGAGGTCCCATTAAAGGAATTGGTCGTTTGTGCTGGGGACATTTAAGAACAAGTGGGAAAAAAGAGGGGAAGAGAGAAAAAAAACAAATAAGAAAACAAATAAAAACGCCACAATGATGTATAAACGAGTCGGGATAAGATTGAACTGTAAAGTTGAAACATGCCCTTCTGAAAACGGTCACGGATGTGGTAAAAAAAAAAAAAAAAGAAGAGAAGAGGCCTGCCTCGGGTCACCATCTCCCTGGTAGGGGCCCCAGCGCACTACTTTGCAAAGGGGCCCATGATGCTGTTAAGGTGGCACTGGGTCAGAGATAGGTCATCCCTCACTCTCTCCAGAAATACTACTTGACTCAGCTCCATCAAGGTCATCCTGGCAATTCCACTCAGCGAAGGGCACATGAAACCATGTTTTGGTCCACTATATACACTGACATTAAAAGAGAAGTTTCCAGATGTGCCCCTGCAATGCTCTATGACAGCACCAGATGAGAGAACCTTTAACTCTTCACCAAATACCTGACAGACCATGGTCTATCACAGCAGTTGACATATTTTCAGTGGTCTAACAAGGATTACCTGGTCTTGGTAGATTCATACTCTGGCTGGTGGGAATTTGATGTCCTCCCAAACACTTGCAGTAACACAGTGTCAGGACATTAAAGCGGATATTCTTCACACATGGAATTCCCTATCAATTGATGACTGACCATGCAACATCATTTTCAAGTACAGAATTCAAGAACTTTGCTCACCAATGGGATATTCAGCATGTCACTAGCAGTCCCAATTACCCTAGATACAATGGTCCTTCAGAGCATAGTGTAAGGTTGGCCAAACATCTCCTAGAGAAATGTACACGTGATGGTTCTGACACGTTTATGCAGCCCTACTAAACATCTGCAACACACCTAGGAATGGCATGCCTTCTCCGGCACAACATTTACTATCACGACGAACCAGGACTCTGATTCCTATGGTCCCATCCCAGCTCCTGCCAAGAGTTGAGTTGAGACTGATGTTCAGGCTGCTTTATTTACTCTCAGGCACAAAGGAAAGATAAGCCATGACAAATGAGCCAGACGCCTTTCTCCTCTGGAGCCTGAGCAGGGGGAAGGATGGAGACAAACCGTGGGTTTGACAAACTGGCCACGGTTCACGGAAAGGCCTGACAACCAAACAGCTATGTTGTCCATTCCGATGGTAGGATCTATGTAAGGAACCACCGTCACCTCCTGCAAGTACCTGAATTATACTGTACTGCCACTGCCCAAGTGCCTATGATCACTTCAGGACCCCAAGCACAGCCATCTGCTGCTGTGCAACTGACACTTCCAACAATGGATGTAACACACAACCACAACAAAATTATGATAGTGACAGGCAAGAGGTTTCAGACTCGCAAGCCCCACAATTTGTTACACGATTTGGAAGAGTATGTAAACCCAATCCAAAGTTCCAAGACTTTATTACACACTGACTCTTACCCAGTGTTTTGTTTTATATTGTAGTTTGTTATTGTTCCTTGCTATGCTGCACTCCTTGTTTGTTCTATATTACTCTTTATTTATAAATGCATGCAATGGGGTGGGAACAGGAGGTAGTTATGAAACTAGGAAAAGTTTCACTGCTGACTGGGAATAAACAAGTTCTCTACAAGATTCATCTGACTATTCATAATTGCTTCCACAAAATCCACATCTTCTGAGTTACAGGACACAGGATCCAGGAGATCCCCCCCCCCCCCTTACACTTACCTGTGCCTGATCTTGACCCAGCACTGTGCATGAGAATGGCTCTCTCCCTCCTCACAAGGCAGATTGATAGATTTGATTGCTGTCAATCAGATTCTGTGACGGGGGGCAGGTCGGAGCTATGCTGTCTGTGTCAATAGATGCAGACAGGGCAACTTGGGAGCGAGCCTGCACGAGTGCCCCCATAGAAAGCCTCTTTCTCAGCAGGGGGATGAATCAAGGGTGGCGGCTGGGGACCCCAGAAGAGGAGGATTAAGACATGTTTGTTATTTTATTTAAAAAAAGAAAGAAATAAAGCTTTACAATCACTTTAAAGTGTATGTTGATCAAAACGTATTTTCCACTAAACAGTATATGGCACTATGTCTCATTGTATACCATCTT